>NC_139959.1:42069768-42114768 GCF_963454915.1 Gymnoscopelus microlampas | reverse complement strand
GGCACCCGATGTGTTAAAGGGTTAAATAGGGTCATCAGTCCATGAGTCCATCCTCTGGCAGAGCTGGCCAGAGCATGGGGTCACTATAAGCATGTGGTGGAAGAAGTACTCAGATATTTTTTACTTAAAGGACGACTTCACCCATTATCATTATCAGCGGCATTGGCTGGCAGAAAATATATCATTGCATGTAATGTAACAATGTTACATCATAGTCTAATACAGGGGTCTTCAACGTCTTTCAGCCCATGGACCCCCTACTAGCTGAGAAAGAGATGAAGCAGGGACCCCCACTGTATACAATAGTGTTGCAGATTAAACTATTTCACAAGGTAGCTTCACAGCCTTTTTTGACAGCACTATCATCATCATGGATTCATGTTAATGTGTATTTTCAGACATTTAACCACCTAAACCGTCAAATACAGTTGACCTTTCACCCTGTACTTGGTCTGCTCTTTTCCCCCTCTATACCGACAATGCCTCGCTGCGCAAGGCGTTGCGAGCTTGTAGATCTGCTATTTTTGGCTTAAGTTCTCCTCAGAATAGGGAGGCTATACGGTTCAAGTGGTAAATGGTTGAGAACTTGCCCTTTTGCCCCTGATGGCAACGTTTTAACCCATTAATACCTGGAACGCATCTGTGTCACTTTAGATGTCTTTGGCTATTCAAAAATAGCAGATATACATGCTCATAGCGCGGCACCGAGTGCCGCGCTATGAACTTGTAGATCTGCTATTTTTGAAAAATCGTGACTTTTTTTATTTTAGATTATTTTCCAAAAACTGTTAGGATTTAGAAAACATTTTTTAAGAATGGCCTCAGGTCTTAATGGGTTAAAAATACACACACACACGCACACACACACACACACACACACACACACACACACACACACACACACACACACACACACACACACACACACACACACACACACACACACACACACACACACATGGTAAGTTGTGAGTTTAATTGTGTGGCTCACTGATTGATACTCCCATACATCCATTGCTTTTACACTGTATGTGTTCATTTCTATGTGTGAACTCTTGTTAGCTACAGACTCAGGATAATTGTTCCTCCACTATTTCCAATCAATTTGATAATTAAGCCAACTGGCTCCTGGCGGTACGGCTGCACAATCCAAGACACCATTTTGAATGTATAATATTTCTGCTTTGTAGAGTTTTAATTAAACTGCTAAATTTATACTTTTCTTTGTTATTAATATTGGTTTGAGTATCGCCTTCAAAACTGTTACTTTTCAGGATTCAAAAATAGCAGATCTGTTACTTTTGATACTTTTGTGCAGTGGTGGAAAAAGTACTCACATGTTTTACTTAAGTAAAAGTATCGATACTGCAATGTAGAAGAGCTCTGTTACAAGTAAAAGTCCGGAATATCATCAAAATGGACTTGAAGTACCAAAAGTAAAAGTACTATAATGTTTGAAAATAGCAGATCTGCAAGCTCACAACATCGTGACGCGTTGTGAGCTTGTAGATCGGCTATTTTCAAATAGCCTAGGCATGAAGTAGGCTAAATTGGTTAATGTATGTTTTATAATGTAATAATGTATATATGTAAAGTAACTAGTAACTAAAGTTTTCAAATAATCGTAGTGCAATAAAAGTACAATGTTTGCCTCTGAGATGTAGTGGAGTACAAGCAAAAGTAAAAAAAAAAGACCTCAAAATTTTACTTAAGTACATGTACTTGAGTACATGTACTTAGTTACTTTATACACCACTGCCTACCAGTGACATCATCGCTAGGCATGTTTTTTTTCCTGCTGATTGTCCTCATTCTCTGACACCAGGCAGCACCTCATGAGCTCATGGCTCACCGCCCAGCAGCAATGAGCAGAGCCATGTGTCATCATGCCTTGTGTCTCCAATTAGAAGACATGTCCTTCTGGGTTCCTCGTTGGTCTCAGTGGAGAGCTGACTTGTATTAACTTAGCCTTATTAAAGACCCACTGTGTTAGTGTGAGTCATGCAGCAATACAGAAATACCAAAACGCTCGCCCCCAAACCCCGGGCGAATCCGGCAGTATTCACCTGGTATTCCTAAACGTAACCTCAGTAAAACGTTGTCTAAACCTAACCTTATTCCTAACCTTAACCTCAGTAAAACTATGTCTAAACCTAACCTTATTCCTAACCTTAACCTCAGTAAAACTATGTCTAAACCTAACCTTATTCCTAACCTTAACCTCAGTAAAACTATGTCTAAACCTAACCTTATTCCTAAACGTAACCTCAGTAAAACTATGTCTAAACCTATTATTCCTAACCTTAACCTCAGTAAAACTATGCCTACACCTAACCTTATTCCTAAACGTAACCTCACTAAAACTATGTCTAAACCTAACCTGATTCCTAACCGTAACCTCAGTAAAACTATGCCTAACCTAACCTGATTCCTAAACGTAACCTCAGTAAAACTATGCCTAAACCTAACCTGATTCCTAAACGTAACCTCAGTAAAACTATGCCTAAACCTAACCTGATTCCTAAACGTAACCTCAGTAAAACTATGTCTAAACCTAACCTTATTCCTAAACGTAACCTCAGTAAAACTATGTCTAAACCTAACCTTATTCCTAAACGTAACCTCAGTATAACTATGTCTAAACCTAACCTTATTCCTAAACTTAACCTCAGTAAAACTATGCCTAAACCTAACCTTATTCCTAACCGTAACCTCAGTAAAACTATGTCTAAACCTAACCTGATTCCTAAACGTAACCTCAGTAAAACTATGTCTAAACCTAACCTGATTCCTAACCGTAACCTCAGTAAAACTCTGTCTAAACCTAACCTTATTCCTAAACGTAACCTCAGTAAAACTATGTCTAAACCTAACCTTATTCCTAAACGTAACCTCAGTAAAACTATGCCTGAACTTATTACTAACCTCATCATCAGTAAAACAAATACAAGAATACAAGAACCGCTGGTCCGTGAAAAATAAATGGAGGCGAGCGTGTTTTGGGGCGAGCCTTCCGCCTACCCTATACAGTACTTATGGTCACTTTACAGCTTTACTAACTAGCCTATCTGTTGGAGGATAAGTCTTTTCCCAAGTTATGATAACTAGTCTTTAACTCCTTGACAGCTCTCAAACAGACAACAAATAAACGATACTTACAGTTGAATTAATTTAGAGCTGATCTATAAATGAGCTGTGTCATTTTTCTCTCCTCTGCCAGCTCCTCCTGTCACTCACTCCTAACTGGTTTAAACTGGTTTTCACTGCTATAAAGATCCCACTGAGTTGGTGAGTCATGCAGCTATACTCTACCAGCCACATGCTGTGTTAACAAGGACCAATTAAAGGTGTTGTAAGAGATAGTTTTTGTTCAAACTAAAAGTTTAGTAAGCTAGTCTCTTTCTCTCTCTCTCTCTCTCTCTCTCTCTCTCTCTCTCTCTCTCTCTCTCTCTCTTACTCATCTCACTTTCTCTTGATTTGAAAGACAGGTTATTAATACATTTTAACTATATGCTATTATATGTAATTGACTGGCCCTTGCTCCTTCATTTGTTTCTATGCATCTGTGGATGTGTGCTGTTTTTCTTGGTTATATTCTAAGACAAGTGATTGTTATTGTCTCCGCCAGGCCGAAAGGCATGGCGGAGACTTTGTTTTGCTCCCTGCCCGTCCGTCCGCCCGTCCGTCCGTCCGTCCGTCCGTGTATCTCTACAGTCATGTGATCAAGACGGATGTGTCCGATATTTCATATTCCATCCTAATAATTGGAATATGAAATATGAGTAATACATCTAGCACAGAGTGTTTGTTGTGTTTGTTCCTTGTCGGACGGGTTCTTTGTTGAAAACCCAGCGTTTCCAAACAGAATGAAGTGGTTTTAATTTTCAGTGTTTCCACACTGAAAGCTTGTATTGGGGGGGTTTTACCTTTCAACCAAAAGGCTTCACTTTCTACGTCATCTTGGCCTGAGCTGAAATAAACATGCCACAGCCTAACTGAGTTAGTTTGTATGGAGGGGGGCGCGTGGGGGGGAGCACACCACTGGCATTTCATTGCTGTCGGGCAGAATCCTCTTATCTCCATATTTACAAATGTTTTCGTTAATGAATGCCCTGCTTGATCATACTACCGCGTCACACAAAAGCATCAAAAGACACATTTTGAGCCTGTGGATCTGATACTTTTTTTTACATTTTATTTGAATCCTGAAACAGTTTACAGTTAACACATTGACCGCCATAGGTTAATCTCATATGCAAAGTTTGGAAGCCAATGTTAGCCAATTATTGGCTAACATTGGCTTCCAAACTTTGCAGGATAGGTCCGTTTTGAACAAAATGCCTCAAATCATGAACGCAGCATGCAATATCCGTGAAATTTTGCACGCACAGTCCCACTAGGCCGAGGAAGAAATGCCACCCTCTTCACATTGGCCTGTTATAGCGCCACCAGCAGGTCTAATTTAGCAAAACATTTTTTTTGGAACAAAATGCCTCAAATCATAAATGCAGTGTCCGATTGTCATGAAAAGGTCTAAGAAGAAAATAAATGGCACCCTTTACACATTGGCCTTTTATAGCACCACCAGGAGGCCAATATAACCTACCTGACCTGGCTCCGAGGAGCACGTTTTTGCTACTTTGCTACTTGTTTTGTTGTTAGCAAACATAAAAACTCTTGCCATTATTATTTTCAATCTAAAATAAACAAAATGCAAGAGAGACCTGACTTTGTCCAATTATTATGTTGTAGCCCCTTGGTGTTCGAGCTAGTTTTGAAGGGCCGTAACATCTCCATTAGTAAAATCTGCTTCACAACAACAATTCTGCTGGTGTAAAAAAAAAATGCCTGGACAAGGAGTTTGACGTTCTCTTCTCGACTACTTTCACATTTCCACGTTATTGAGATCCATTCGCATCAGGCAAGGCAAGTATAAGTGTGTATAGCATGAGGAGCACTTCACCCATTGTCAGCCTTATCTTCATATAATTGGTCCTTATACTCCTCACCAATGCTCATTATAAGATGGCACAGTTTCCATCCACTAACTCTGTGCTGGCTGTAGACAGATCAGTTCAGAAACCTGCCTATCAGCAGTGGTGGAAAAAAGTACTCAAATGTTTTACTTAAGTAAAAGTATCAATAATGCAATGTAGAAGTACTCTGTTACAAGTAAAAGTCTGGAATTCAAAATTAGTAAAAGTACAAACATATTGCTATCAAAATGTACTTAAAGTACAGGTTAAAGGCAGGTTTCTGAACTACCCACAGCCTTGCTCTGACACACAGACCAATCATATGAAATGGTACCTTATTATACAAGGGCCAATTATATGTAGATAGGTGTAAAATGAGTGAAGTGGCCCTTTAAGCATAGACACATTATGAAACAGAGCTTTGAGACAATGCAACAGAAACACTTTATAAAAGGTCATTTGAAATAAAAAAGAAAGAAAGAAGTTAAAGTGAAACAGAATAATAAGACAATGCAACATGATTACAATTTTGAGTGCTGTGATATAATAGTTTGACAATGTAAGGTGGAGATACCATTCATATTTTGAATCGACACTGTGTAATTCGGTACTGGTACCATTTTCCGATACTTTATTGTAATAAAGAAAATCTCATTCGAGTGAAAATAAGTCCAAGCTTCTCACTTTAATCATTGCTATTTATCTAGAACGTTGTTATTTATTTGGAACATGTTTTGAGAGAGAGAGAGAGAGAGAGAGAGAGAGAGAGAGAGAGAGAGAGAGAGAGAGAGAGAGAGAGAGAGAGAGAGAGAGAGAGAGAGAGAGAGAGAGAGAGAGAGAGAGAGAGAGAGAGAGAGAGAGAGAGAGAGAGAGAGAGAGAGAGAGAGAGAGAGAGAGAGAGAGAGAGAGAAAGCTGGTCATTCCACATTAGGTCATGGCCTTAAGGTGGTCAGGCCTATTTGGGAATATTTCATTTTAAACCAGATGCTAAATGTGAGCTCATGGATATCATGCAGGTTTGCGAGCTTTGCAGGAGAGTTGTCCTGGAGCAGTGGTTCTCCACCTTTTCTGTTTCAATATGTGTATTAAGACGATACGTCACGAGTATGACAAGACATAGGGCACAACATAACCCAACATAACAATACAATTAAGTCATAAGAACAAAAGAAGACAAATCTTAAAATACTTATTCACACAAATACAGTATTATGATAATCATCACAATATTGCTGCCAACAACAACTCTCCCATATACAGCTCAGAGCCCAACCATTTGTATTTGTGTTCTCAACCTTTTCAGGCCGTTTATACCCCCCAAAATGATCATATTTTAACTGGGGACCCCTTAAAATAATCATATTTGAACTGGGGACCCCCTAAAATAATCATATTTGAACTGGGGACCCCCCACCCAGCACTTGTAGGAGTTGAGGCATTACATTTAGTTTGACTCTGTTCCACAGATAAATATTATGGCTTTTTTTTTTTTTCCTCTTTCTAATATTATTTGACAATTTGACCAGTTTTTATAGTATAGTTTGTTGATTAGCCTACTTTTGATGCTGTAATGCAGGGGTCTTCAACCTTTTCAGGCCAAGGACCCCCTAACTGAGAGAGAGATGAAGCAGGGACCCCCACTATATATTACATAAAATTGTGTCGCAGATTAAAGCTTTTCATAGATGTTGGATTCATGTTAATGTGTATTTTCAGACATCTAACGACTTAAACCGTCAATACTTAGTAAACTTTCACTCTGTACTTGGTCTGCTCTTTTTTCCCCTCTTTGCCGACAATAGCAGATCTACAAGCTCACAACGCCTCGCAGCATGATGCGTTGTGAGCTTGTAGATCGGCTATTTTCGGCTGAAGTTGTCCTTAGGGATGCTAGGGTTCAAGTGGTTAATGTAAAAAACAATGATCCTATCACACAGAGATTTGGTGGACCCCCTGTAGCAACTCTGAGGACCCCCTACGGCTGAAGTTGTCCTTAGGGATGCTAGGGTTCAAGTGGTTAATGTAAAAAACAATGATCCTATCACACGGAGATTTGGTGGACCCCCTGTAGCAACTCTGAGGACCCCCTAGGGGTCCCGGACCCCCTGTTGAACACCCCTGCTGTAATCTTCTTTTCCATCTCTTTTCTTTTCTTTTTTTCCCCTTTTTGTTTTTAGGTGTTAAAAAGGCCTTAAAAGTCCTTATATTGTCACTTTATTGTCTGGGGACCCTCCAGAATCATGTGGGGATCCCCCAGGGGATAAACTATGTTCATGGAACCCAGGTTATATTATTGTAATCAATTTACAGACGTTCCCTAAATGCATACTGTTGTAGACGCTCCCTGAGCAGCGTTGCCATGTCTGCTTATTATAAGCGACTTTGGGCTTGTTTTTCCTGTAAAGTTACTTGGAAATCTCAAACATTTTCATGTCAAGGAAACCCCTCAAATGAATATGTATTTGTCCGCGGACCCCTATCTGAAAATAGTCTGTGCTAGGGACCCTGCCATACATGTTTGGTGTTGTTAAAATGTAAAAAAAACATTTCAAATATTTAACATTCCTTTTTGTTTTGAAAATAGCAGATCTACAAGCTCACAACGCGTCGCGGTGCGACGCGTTGTGAGCTTGTAGATCTGCTATTTTCAAATATCCGATGCATTGGTTTAAAGTGCTCATGTGGCCTAAAATACATTATTTTGGGCTTGTCTTCATAACTGGTTGCTTATATCTCTCGCAGAATCTGGCAACCCTGTTGTAGACACTCCCACCTAGAGGCTGGAAGGTATAAGGAGGAACTGCTTCTGTTTACATCTTGGTTTGTTTGTTTGCTTGCATCCAGAGCTGTAGGAGATCATAACACTGAAAGCAGATGTATTTATGACACATATCCATGAGATTTAGAACAACAAAGAGTGAAAAGAAAGAAGTGAATCACTTGTAGAAGTGAATAACATTCCACAACATGGAGTTTGAAAGCAGGTGTTTGTTGTCAGTGTTGTCATTATAGTTTGGAGTTGTGTGTATCTCAGGTGAGTTAATTGGCTGCTCAACATGAATGTTTTGACGCTGGGGTTGGATGTTCTGTTATTTTAGTTGTAATGTTGCTGGTGTAAAGTAACTAAGTACATGTACTCAAGTACTGTACTTGAGTACCATTTTGAGATATTTTTACTTTACTGGAGTATTTCCAATTTTCAGTACTTTTACTTCTACTCCACTACATCTCAGAGGCAAATATTGTACTTTTTAACTCCACTACAATTATTTGAAAACTTTATTTACTAGTTACTTTGTAGATTGAGATTATTATGACAAAACATACATTAACCACTTTAGCCCTATATACATTTCGGCCATTTGAAAATAGCAGATCTACAAGCTCACAACGCGTCACGTTTTGAGCTTGTAGATCTGCTATCTTCAAAAGATTTGTATACATTCATTTTGAAAACTTGTGAAATGGGACATTCTGCATAATGAGTACTTTTACTTCTGGTACTTTAAGTACATTTTCATACCATTACTTTTGTACTTCTACTCAAGTCAATTTTGAATTCCTGACTTTTACTTGTAACAGCGTAATTTCTACATTGCAGTATTGATACTTTTACTTAAGTAAAAAGTGTGAGTACTTTTTCCATGGTTGCTACTATGAAAGATAACATGAAGCAAAAAACAGTCAAGATATTAGTTTTTTTCCATGATGTTCAGTGTTTGATATTGTAATGAGACATGCTGGATCGTGTCCTATGAACTGTGTAAATGCAACTTAAGTAAAAGCACATAAGTTAATGTGTGTGTGTGTGTGTGTGTGTGTGTGTGTGTGTGTGTGTGTGTGTGTGTGTGTGTGTGTGTGTGTATTGGTTAAGCTGAAAACAAAAAGAGTAAAAGGCCAGATGTATGGAATCATTTGAAATGTGAGGGGAAAACAAAACAATGGACGACTAACTTGTTATAATAAATTCACTGTATAAGGCAGGGGTCTTCAATGTTTTTCAGGCTAAGGACCCCCTTAGCTGAGAGAGACATGAAGCAGGGACCCCCACCACTAAATATTGCATACAGTTGTTCATAGATTTCATAGATAGCTTCATAGACGTGTGTTTGCCCTATCATCAGGGTTTATTGTATTCATGTTAATATGCATTTTCAGACATTTAACCACTTCAACCCTCAGCACTTTGCATATTTGACCTTTCACTCTGTACTTGGTCTGCTCTTTTCCCCCCCTCTACACCAAACCTCTTTGCTGAAAATAGCAGATCTACAAGCTCTCAACGCCTCGCAGCGCGAGGCGTTGTGGGCTTGTAGATCTGCTATTTTTGGCCAAAGTTCCCCTCGGAAAAGTGAAAGCAAAATCCTATCACACAAAAATGTGGGGACCCCCCCCCTCCCCCCGTAGGACCCCTTAGGGATCTTTGAGGACCCCCTAGGGGTCCCGTACTCCCTGTTGAAGATCTCTGGTCAGCAATCTGAACAGTGAAAACCTAAACAGTTCAGACCATAATCATAATTGCTCTGCAGTCTGCACACTTTGTGGCTGTTCAGGTTGGTTCTTCATGAGGGAGGATTCATTCTGCCTGCTGACCAAGTGGAACAACCCTAGCCTGGCATGGCACGACTAATACATATATTTTTTTTACTTTTTCGAACAGGCAGATTGGTCTGGTTTCCAGGCTAGAAGAACCCATCAACCCTGTGGGAAGACTTCACCCTGACCAGTCTACAGCGGAGACGTTCAAGAGGACGGTAGGAATAATTAAAACAGACACAAAAAGAAGGGTTCATTTATTTGTATTGTCTCCGCCAGGCCTAAAGGCATATGGCTGAGACTATGTTCTGCACCCTGTACGTGTGTCCGTGTGTCCGTGTGTCTGTGAACAGCTACTCTCCGGCACTGTTGTTCCGGTCACTGCGGAACTGTACTCACACACACTCCCTGGATACCAAAGCCAAACCTCTGCCGCACATTTTTCAGATTGGCCTGTTATAGCGCCACCAGGAGACCGATTTTTGATGAACACATTATTTGACATTACTCCTACAGATTTTGGTCATACATCACACAAATCGGTACACAGTATCTCTATAGTCATGTGATCAAGACGGACGTGTCTGATGTTTCATATTCCATTTTAATTGGCTAACATTGGCTTCCAAAGTTTGCACTGATAGGTCCGTTTTGAACAAAATGCCTCAAAATCATGAACGCAGCTTGCAAATTTACATGGAATGTCACACGCACGTTCACACTAGGCAGATGAAGAAATGCCACCCTTTTCACATTGGCTTGTTATAGCGCCACCAAGCAGGTCTAATTTAGCAAAACACATTTTTGGAACAAAATGCCTCAAATCATGAATGCAGTGTCCGATTGTCGTGAAAGGCCTGAGAATAAATGGCACCCTTTTCACATTGGCCTATTATAGCGCCACCAGGAGGCCACAATACAAACCTACCTGACCTGGCGGAGACCTGTGCTCCGAGGAGCACTTTTTCTAGTTTTGTATTTTTTTCTCTTCTATCTTTTCTCTCAGTATTATCTTTGTTTGGGCTCAACACTACATAAGAGCCTGTTATTTTTGAAGAGGTTTTGACGGACTTAAGCTTGAGTATGAGCTTAAAGGCGAGAAGAAGAAAGTAAGACAAACGTTCAGAACAAATACTATTGATTGAAGCTTGAGCCGGTTTGAATACAATTCTTTTTTTTATAGAGAGAGAGAGAGAGAGAGAGAGAGAGAGAGAGAGAGAGAGAGAGAGAGAGAGAGAGAGAGAGAGAGAGAGAGAGAGAGAGAGAGAGAGAGAGAGAGAGAGAGAGAGAGAGAGAGAGAGAGAGAGAGAGAGAGAGAGAGAGAGAGAGAGAGAGAGAGAGAGAGAGAGAGAGAGAGAGAGAGAGAGAGAGAGAGAGAGAGAGAGAGAGAGAGAGAGAGAGAGAGAGAGAGAGAGAAAGCTGGTCATTCCACATTAGGTCATGGCCTTAAGGTGGTCAGGCCTATTTGGGAATATTTCATTTTAAACCAGATGCTAAATGTGAGCTCATGGATATCATGCAGGTTTGCGAGCTTTGCAGGAGAGTTGTCCTGGAGCAGTGGTTCTCCACCTTTTCTGTTTCAATATGTGTATTAAGACGATACGTCACGAGTATGACAAGACATAGGGCACAACATAACCCAACATAACAATACAATTAAGTCATAAGAACAAAAGAAGACAAATCTTAAAATACTTATTCACACAAATACAGTATTATGATAATCATCACAATATTGCTGCCAACAACAACTCTCCCATATACAGCTCAGAGCCCAACCATTTGTATTTGTGTTCTCAACCTTTTCAGGCCGTTTATACCCCCCAAAATGATCATATTTTAACTGGGGACCCCTTAAAATAATCATATTTGAACTGGGGACCCCCTAAAATAATCATATTTGAACTGGGGACCCCCCACCCAGCACTTGTAGGAGTTGAGGCATTACATTTAGTTTGACTCTGTTCCACAGATAAATATTATGGCTTTTTTTTTTTTTCCTCTTTCTAATATTATTTGACAATTTGACCAGTTTTTATAGTATAGTTTGTTGATTAGCCTACTTTTGATGCTGTAATGCAGGGGTCTTCAACCTTTTCAGGCCAAGGACCCCCTAACTGAGAGAGAGATGAAGCAGGGACCCCCACTATATATTACATAAAATTGTGTCGCAGATTAAAGCTTTTCATAGATGTTGGATTCATGTTAATGTGTATTTTCAGACATCTAACGACTTAAACCGTCAATACTTAGTAAACTTTCACTCTGTACTTGGTCTGCTCTTTTTTCCCCTCTTTGCCGAAAATAGCAGATCTACAAGCTCACAACGCCTCGCAGCATGATGCGTTGTGAGCTTGTAGATCGGCTATTTTCGGCTGAAGTTGTCCTTAGGGATGCTAGGGTTCAAGTGGTTAATGTAAAAAACAATGATCCTATCACACAGAGATTTGGTGGACCCCCTGTAGCAACTCTGAGGACCCCCTACGGCTGAAGTTGTCCTTAGGGATGCTAGGGTTCAAGTGGTTAATGTAAAAAACAATGATCCTATCACACGGAGATTTGGTGGACCCCCTGTAGCAACTCTGAGGACCCCCTAGGGGTCCCGGACCCCCTGTTGAACACCCCTGCTGTAATCTTCTTTTCCATCTCTTTTCTTTTCTTTTTTTCCCCTTTTTGTTTTTAGGTGTTAAAAAGGCCTTAAAAGTCCTTATATTGTCACTTTATTGTCTGGGGACCCTCCAGAATCATGTGGGGATCCCCCAGGGGATAAACTATGTTCATGGAACCCAGGTTATATTATTGTAATCAATTTACAGACGTTCCCTAAATGCATACTGTTGTAGACGCTCCCTGAGCAGCGTTGCCATGTCTGCTTATTATAAGCGACTTTGGGCTTGTTTTTCCTGTAAAGTTACTTGGAAATCTCAAACATTTTCATGTCAAGGAAACCCCTCAAATGAATATGTATTTGTCCGCCGACCCCTATCTGAAAATAGTCTGTGCTAGGGACCCTGCCATACATGTTTGGTGTTGTTAAAATGTAAAAAAACATTTCAAATATTTAACTTTCCTTTTTGTTTTGAAAATAGCAGATCTACAAGCTCACAACGCGTCGCGGTGTGACGCGTTGTGAGCTTGTAGATCTGCTATTTTCAAATATCCGATGCATTGGTTTTAAAGTGCTCATGTGGCCTAAAATACATTATTTTGGGCTTGTCTTCATAACTGGTTGCTTATTTCTCTCACAGAATCTGGCAACCCCATAAGGAGGAACTGCTTCTGTTTAGATCTTGGTTTGTTTGTTTGCACCCAGAGCTGTAGGAGATCATAACACTGAAAGCAGATGTATTTATGACACATATCCATGAGATTTAGAACAACAAAGAGTGAAAAGAAAGAAGTGAATAAGTTGTAGAAGTGAATAACATTCCACAACATGGAGTTTGAAAGCAGGTGTTTGTTGTCAGTGTTGTCTTTATAGTTTGGAGTTGTGTTTATCTCAGGTGAGTTAATTGGCTGCTCAACATGAATGTTTTGACGCTGGGGTTGGATGTTGTGTTATTTTAGTTGTAATGTTGCTACTATGAATGACAGTGGTGTAAAGTAACTAAGTACATGTACTCAAGTTCTGTACTTGAGTACCATTTTGAGATATTTTTTACTTTACTGGAGTATTTCCAATTTTCAGTACTTTTACTTCTACTGCACTACATCTCAGAGGCAAATATTGTACTTTTTACTCCACTACAATTATTTGAAAACTTTATTTACTAGTTACTTTGTAGATTGAGATTATTATGACAAAACATACATTAACCACTTTAGCCCTATATACATTTCGGCCATTTGAAAATAGCAGATCAACAAGCTCACAACGCGTCACGTTGTGAGCTTGTAGATCTGCTATTTTCAAAAGATTTGTATACATTTATTTTGAAAACTTGTGAAATGGGACATTCTGCATAAGTGTGTACTTTTACTTCTGGCACTTTAAGTACATTTTGATACCATTACTTTTGTACTTTTACTCAAGTCAATTTTGAATTCCTGACTTTTACTTGTAACCGCGTAATTTCTACATTGCAGTATTGATACTTTTACTTAAGTAAAAAGTGTGAGTACTTTTTCCATGGTTGCTACAATGAAAGATAACATGAAGCAAAAAACAGTCAGGATATTAGTTTTTCTCCATGATGTTCAGTGTTTGATATTGTAATGAGACATGCTGGATCGTGGCCTATGAACTGTGTAAATGCAACTTAAGTAAAAGCACATAAGTTAATGTGTGTGTGTGTGTGTGTGTGTGTGTGTGTGTGTGTGTGTGTGTGTGTGTGTGTGTGTGTGTGTGTGTGTGTGTGTGTGTGTGTGTGTGTGTATATTGGTTAAGCTGAAAACAAAAAGAGTAAAAGGCCAGATATATGGAATCATTTCAAATGTGAGGGAAAACAAAACAATGGACGACTAACTTGTTATAATAAAGTCACTGTATAAGGCAGGGGTCTTCAATGTTTTTCAGGCTAAGGACCCCCTTAGCTGAGAGAGACATGAAGCAGGGACCCCCACCACTAAATATTGCGTACAGTTGTTCATAGATTTCATAGATAGCTTCATAGACGTGTGTTTGCCAGCACTATCATCAGGGTGTATTGTGTTCATGTTAATATGCATTTTCAGACATTTAACCACTTCAACCCTCAGCACTTTGCATATTTGACCTTTCACTCTGTACTTGGTCTGCTTTTTTTCCCCCTCTACACCAAACCTCTTGGCTGAAAATAGCAGATCTACAAGCCCACAACGCCTCGCAGCGCGAGGCGTTGTTTTTAGATCTGCTATTTTTGGCCAAAGTTCCCCTCGGAAAAGTGAAAAAAATATCCTATCACACAAAAATGTAGGACCCCTTAGGGATCTCTGAGGACTCCCTAGGGGTCCCGTACTCCCTGTTGAAGATCTCTGGTCAGCGATCTGAACAGTGAAAACCTAAACAGTTCAGACCATAATCATAATTGCTCTGCAGTCTACACACTTTGTGGCTGTTCAGGTTGGTTCTTCATGAGGGAGGATTCATTCTGCCTGCCGACCAAGTGGAACAACCCTAGCCTGGCATGGCACGACTAATATCTTTTTTTTTTTTCTTCTTTTTTTTTCGCACAGGCAGATTGGTCTGGTTTCCAGGCTAGAAGAACCCATCAACCCTGTGGGAAGACTTCACCCTGACCAGTCTACAGCGGAGACGTTCAAGAGGACGGTAGGAATAATTAAAACGGAGACAAAAAAAAGGGTTAATTTATTTGTGTTGTCTCCGCAGGCCCAAAGGCATATGGCTGAGACTATGTTTTGCACCCTGTACGTGTTCCTGTGTGTCCGTGTGTCTGTGAACAGCTAATCTCCGGCACTGTTGGCCCGGTGGCTGCGGAACTGTGCTCACACACACTCCCTGGATACCAAAGCCAAACCTCTGCCGCACATTTTTTCAGATTGGCCTGTTATAGCGCCACCAGGAGGCCAGCTTTTAGCTAAACACATTTTTTGATATTACTCCTACAGATTGTGTTCATACATCACTCACATCGGTGCACAGTATCTCTATAGTCATGTGATCAAGACGGATGTGTCTGATGTTTCATATTACATCCTTATTGGCTAACATTGGCTTCCAAAGTTTGCACTAATAGGTCCGCTTTGAACAAAATCAAATCATGAACGCAGCATGCAATTTCCATGAAATGTCACACGGGCCGAGGAAGAAATGCCACTCTTTTCACATTGGCCTGTTATAGCGCCACCAAGCAGGTCTAATTTAGCAAAACACATTTTTGGAACAAAATGCCTCAAATCATGAATGTAGTGTCCGATTGCCGTGAAAGGCCTGAGAAGAAATGGCACCCTTTTCACATTGGCCTGTTATAGCGCCACCAGGAGGCCACAATACAAACCTACCTGACCTGGCGGAGACCTGTGCTCCGAGGAGCACCTTTTCTAGTTTTGTATGTTTTTCTCTGCTATCTTTTCAGTATTATCTTAATTTGGGCCCAACACTACATAAGAGCCTTTATTTTTGAAGAGGTTTTGACGGACTTAAGCTTGAGGATGAGCTTAAAGGGGAGAAGAAGAAACTAAGACAAACGTTCAGAACAAATACTATTGATTGAAGCTTGAGCCGGTTTGGTTGACTTGAATACAATTATTTTTTATAATTTTACCCCCAGGGGTAAAAAGGTGGGCCAAATGAACAGAGACAAACCAAAAGCACAAGGACGCTGGCTTTCTTACCATTTTAGAACACCACATCCACAGGGACTCACAATACTCTGGACTCTTAGGAGTGCTGACAGCATGTTTCATGGAAAGAGGTAGAAAGTAGTCTAGAGCAGGGGTCTTCAACGTTTTCAGGCCAAGGACCCCCTAGCTGAGAGAGAGATGAAGCAGGGACCCCCTCTATATTGTATAAAATTGTGTTTCAGATAAACCTTTCCTGCTCTTTTTTTCCCTCTACACCTATAACTCTTTGAAAAATAGCAGATCTACAAGCTCACAACGCCTCGCGCTGCGAGGCGTTGTGAGCTTGTAGATCTGCTATTTTTGGCTAACGTTCTCCTCAGAAAAAGTGATGCCAGGGTTCAAGTGGTTAATGTAAAAAAAAAAATCATATCACAAAAAGATTTGGCGGACCCCCTGTAGTAACTCTGAGGACCCCCTAGGGGTCCCGGACCCCCTGTTGAAGACCCCTGGTCTAGTGGTTGGGTGGGTGCGCCGTGCGCAAGGTTACCACCAAACTCAAACCAGAGCCCAATGGGTCCACAAGGTTACCTTAGAAACAAGAAAAGTAGTTCGTGGAGGATTCTTGGCTTTAAGTACCTTCACAATCTTTCATCTAAAATATGGAAAACAATGTTTTAATTCTACATTAATTCATGCCAGAGGCAATTCATTCATAACAGTTGGACCTGGGAGGAGGAACCTGCTGTTGTGTAAGTTTATTAAATATTCATTGTCCATTTATCTTCCTTCCACTCGTCCTCTGCTACGTGATCTCTCCATCCACCCATTGTGTTGGCCTCTCGATGCGATGGGAGAGTGCGGTCTGGCCGACGCCAACTCAGGACTCCTGAATCTCTGCCCTCCACACTCTCCTACCTAGCATTCAGGGTCTTGAGCTCTACAGTGTTGTTAGCTAAACTGTCGCACCGCAGTGCATCTACGTAGGACAGTGTTGATTTCGTCGACTAAAACTATGATGAAAAATGTTGGTCGACTACTTTTGCCGATTCCCCCGTATTGCATGTTTACACGGAGACGCGAGGCTGGAGCGTTTTCAAAGACTTCCACTCTGGAAGGTGGTTTCACTTCGTTACACTTTCAACTAGGGTTGTCCGATATTGGCTTTTTTACCGATAACCGATATACCGATATTGTCCAACTCTTAATTACCGATACCGATATCAACCGATACCGATATATGCGGGGATTATTGTGATTAGGGTAAGCTCAAATTTCATATCACACACACCATATACAGTAAGAACTCCTGTAACTTATTTATAAAGCAACAAAAAAAAAAAAATAATAATAATTTTTCAAAAACCGATACCGATATTTTCCCGATATCAATTTTTATGCTAATATCGGCCGATAATATCGGGAGGCCGATAACATCCCTACTTTCAACCTCCGGTAACGCTGTCTAAACTGAAGGCCCATCTGGTATTTTATTTTGCTCTTGTCTCTAGAGAGCGTTGTGGTTTAAACGGGGCCTTATTAGTTTGTTTAAAGAGGTCTGCGGTTTTGTTTCTAGTGACATTGAGATGTTGGTGAACCATGAGGTGCAAGCATAGTGGAAATGACATTGAATGAGGGCTCATTGCTCTGTTGTTGATAGAAGAGAGATCCTGACCCAACATATTGTTCTCTGGTTGACTTTCATAATCACCTTCGATGCCGTTGTTTTCCACCGGAAAGTTTGTTATCCAACATACAAATAGGTCACTTTGAAAGTGCAACGCAACGTTACAGCGCAATGTCACCAGTGGTGGAAAGTAACTAATTACATTTACTTAAGTACTAACTGTACCTTTTTTGGAGAACTTTTACTTTACTTGAGACCAATTTCCAATACTTCTACTCCACTATATCTCAGAGGCAAAATTTATACTTTTTACTCCACTACAATTATTTTGAAAACTTTAGTTACTAGTTACTGAATTATTTTTACAAAACATACATTAACCACTTGCCCTATTTTAAACTTTGGCTATTTTAAAATAGCTGATCTACAAGCAATGCAATGCGACGCGTTGTGAGCTTGTAGATCTGCTATTTTCAAAAGATTTTAATACATTTTATACATAATTATGATACCTTGTGAAATGGGACATTCTGCATAATGAGTACTTTTACTTTTGGTGCTTTAAGTATATTTTGATATCAATAATTTTGAACTTTTACTCAAGAAAGTTTCGATTGTATTGCACTATTGATACTTTCACGTTAGTAATACACATTGTACTTTTTCCACCACTGACTATCACACAGCTTAGTCAAAGGTTTTCACTCATGTTGGTGTGGTACAGTGTCACAATGAATAAAGGCCCCGTTGTTGCAGACAGAGAACTTTAGTTCCGCCCCAGAAAGTTCTAATCAAGCTGATTTGTAATTATGGATTTAATATTCACTTGTCACTCGTGCTGATTAACGGGGCTCCGCGGGCGGACATGCCGGAGCACTCTAGGAGCATTTTGTCTCTGTCGCGGCGGTGGAAACCTTATTTTTATGTCCAAAACTGTTACTTTTCAGGATTCAAATTCAAAAGCATCAAAAGTAGCAGATCTACAAGCTCGAAACGTGTCGCGTTGCGCCACATAAGAGGTTTCTGCCCGACAGCAATGATTTATTCAATGACAACATAGCCTAAGTAAAACTGTACACATTGCATCTGCTGCGTTCACTAACGTCATACTCTGTCGGTCACACACTTTCTCTCTCTGTGTCTGTCTGTCTCTCCATCTCTCTCGCTCTCTCTGTGTCGCTTGTGTCTCTTTCGCTGTCTGTCTGTCTGTCTGTCTGTCTGTCTGTCTGTCTGTCTGTCTGTCTTTGCCTCTCTGTCTCCAGTCTGCAGTGAATGCCATGTCCTTTCTGTGGGAAAAGTGACTTAACCTCCCCTTGTGCTCTCCTGAAAGATGGATTTTCAGGCCTGTTTTGAAATAATCCAGTGATGCACATCTTTAATGGATGGGGTCAGGGCATTCCACACTTGGGTGGCAGTGCTGTAGAAGGAGAATTTACCCATGTTTGTTCTATAGGCGGGTGGTACCAGATCGTTGTTGACGCTCCCTCTAGTATTGTGGCCGTGGGTGTCACTCACTTTGGTGAGGTAGTTAGTCAGGTGGGTAGGCTATTGAGGGCATTGAGGACACTCACTGCCCCTTTGACTATCTTGAAAACCAATCCCATTTTTAATTGCTTAACCCTGTCTTCTACCCTGAGCCACAGCATGGAAGTCCGCTGGTATACAGGTACTAATGTACCGACTGGCCGAGCAATGCTGTGACTTGGTCACTCAGTCGGGCAGTATTTAGTTAAAGGCTGGATGCATCCGTTGCGGCCTAAAAATAGACTCTGCCTTGCATTGTGTGTGTGTGTGTGTGTGTGTGTGGCCTAAAAATAGACTCTGCCTTGCATTGTGTGTGTGTGTGTGTGTGTGTGTGTGTGTGTGTGTGTGTGTGTGTGTGTGTGTGTGTGTGTGTGTGTGTGTGTGTGTGTGTGTGTGTGTGTGTGTGTGTGTGTGTGTGTGTGTGTGTGTGTGTGTGTGTGTGTGTGTGTGTGTGCGTGCGTGCGTGCGTGCGTGGTTTAATGAAGGTTTTGTGTTTGAACACTGATATCCACATGCTGCTGTGCACCGAGTCAACACAAAGCAATGGGACACACGCACGCACGCACACACACACACACACATGCACACGCACACGCACACACACACGCTAGCTTGCAGGTTTCTTTTGTAAAGATTGTCTAGGAGGAGGGAGACCAACAGAGGAGCTACACAGGAATGAAAGATCTCCGCCTGCCAGTGTGGTCACAAAAGGCAGTGTGTTCCTGTGTGATAGAAGTGACTAACTGGCACAACCATGCTAACTCTGCATCTTTAGGGACACCACAAAGTTCAGTCACGTTGTCTGGAGAAAAAAAAGAAAAGCTCCTCATTTTCTGAAGCAAACGGAGAGAAAGAGTGAGAGAAGGAGGCATGGTGCTACCACATGTAGCTACACAGTGCTTTAGGTCTTGTTAAAGGACGTCTTCACCACTTTTCAACATATCTTCATATAATAGGTCCTCACTAATGCTCATGATAAAATGGTACCATTTTTTTCTAATCAATCTGTGTCTCAGAGGAGGGCTGTAGACAGTTCAGAAACCCGTCTACCAGTGACATCATCGAAGGGGAATCCAAGCTAATAGAAACTGCAGGCTTTGTATTCCTGGAAAGTTGCAATGCAATAATAGATCCCATTTTTCTCGCCTTAATAAAAATCTGAATACATTTTTTAAAATATTTTTGGAAAAATAAATCCTGCCTAACGATGATGTCATTGGTAGACCGGTTTCTGGACTGTCCACAGCCCTCCTATGAGACACAGACCAAGTAGAAAAAAATGGTATCATTTTATCATGAGCATTAGTGAGGACCTATTATATGAAGATAGTGTGAAAAGTGGTGAAGTCGTCCTTTAAGAAGTAATGTCTGGGGAGTTCGGGTGGCGTAGCGGTAAAAGTGTCTGCCCGCTAGTACTGCTGAGGTTGTGGGTTCGAATCCGCCGTGGTGCACCCAGCTTTGTCGAGTGTCTTCACCAGGGCTAGGCAAACGTTATTATCAAAGAGACATTTTAGGCCCCAAAATGTCTGAAGCCGTAGAATATGTTCCGAGTGCGTGTATGAGCTATGAGCTTGTAGATCTGCTATTTTTTGAAAAATCTAAAAAAAAATAGTGCAAAACTTTAATGTGTATCTTTCTAAGCAAACATTCAAATCTTTGCTTCTGGGGGGTCCCTGGAACAACATTTTTTGAGATGGGGGTCCGTGGCCAAATACATATTATGTTGGGAGGCCCTTGACATGGAAAAGTTTGAGAACCTCTGGGATAAGTCAGGTCATCCTTGTGCATGTGGTCCAAAACGCAGTGTTCTACAGTAGCTCCTGACAGGTACTTGGACGAGAGAGACCGTATTACCTTCTATCCTGGCCTCTCTCCAATGGCTGCCAGTACAGGTTAGAATAAACCTTAAGTTGTTTCTCTTCGCTTGTATTGTAAAGTTAAACAGGTTGGCCTCCTACCAGTGGTGGAAAGTAACTAAGTACTTTTACTACTAAGTATGTACTTAAGTACAATATTGAGATATTTTTTGCTTTACTTGAGTATTTCCAATTTCCAGTACTTTTACTTCTACTCCACTACATCTCAGAGGCAAATATTGTACTTTTACTCCACTACATTTATTTTAAAACTTTATAGTTACTAGTTACTTTGTAGATTTTGATTATTATTACAAAACGTTCATTTACCACTTCAGCTCTGCATACATTTCGGCCATTTTGAAAATAGCCGATATGCAAGCTCACAATGCGTCGCGATGCGACGCATTGTGAGCTTGTAGATCGGCTATTTTTCAAAAGATTTTAATACATTTGAAAAGTTGTGAAATGGGACATTCTGCATGATGAGTACTTTCTACTTTTGGTACTTTAAGTACATTTTGATACCAATTAGTTGACACCAAGTACATTTAGAATTCCCGGACTTTTACTTGTAACAGAGTATTTTCTACATTGCAGTATTGATCATTTTACTCAAGTAAAAAATGCCACCACTACTGTACATCGATGACCTTGTAAGCCCTCCTTCTATATCCATGTGGCCCTTCAGGCCCCTCAGGTCCCTCAGGTCGGCTGTCTTAGGGACCCCATCTGTCCCTCCAATCCAGCCCAGGCTCAGGGGTGACAGACAGCTGCCTTTGTGTTTAGTTGATCCCCCTGGGAACAGCATTCACTCACTTTTATTCTGCAGCATTTCAGCCCTCCTGATGTGACTGACTTTTATTGTTCAGTTTTATTTGTGCCTTTGAGCTGTGTGTGTCTTGTTTACGTCTGTGGTTCTACAGTATGTGTTTGTGATTTTAGAAATGTTGTCTACAGTTTTTTTTCAGGTAACTACATCACTACATTCCAGTGGCATATCAACATAAAAGAGCATTTCATCCATGTGTAGCTATTTCTGAGTTTTGAGTGGCTTTCAGATCAATCAATTGGTTCGTTTTGAGTGGATTTTGTCCATCTTAAGGATAAGGATAAGGATAATTCCTTTTAACAGGTCGTTCATGAAAGTCCTTGCGGTCTTGTTTCCAATGACAACCTGTGAGCAATTAGGGGTTAAGAGTCTTGCTCAAGGACAAATTTCATTTCATCGACACATATGCTGACCTGGCCTGGAATCGAACCTGGGGCAACCAGGGCCTCTGGCTCCCTAGGCGGGCTCACTAACCATTCAGCTATGGCCACTCCCATCTTCCATCTTCTACGTCTCCATCCACTTGTCGGTTGTACACAGTATCATCCATTCATCCTCAATAGTGCCCTGAGCTGAATGATGGTCTAACTCTCCACTACCGGGAACGCATCTGTGTAGTTGTTTAGGTTTCTTTGGCTATTAGAAAATAGCAGATCTACAAGCTCATAGCGCGGCACCGAGTGCCGCGCTATGAGCTTGTATATCTGCATTTTTTTTTTAAATCATGACAATTTGTGCAAATCTGGGGGATTCTAAAAATGTACAATTTTTATTTTTTTTACAAAAATATGTATTTCTCAAAATATTTTGTTCCAGGGACCCCCAGAAGCAAAGGTTTGAGTTAAAATGTTCGCTCAAAAAAAAAAGAAAAAAAAAAAAAATATATATATATATTCAGATTTGCATACATTTTCACGATTTTTCAAAAATAGCAGATCTACAAGCTCATAGCGCGGCACCGAGTGCCGCGCTATGAGCTTGTAGATCTGCTATTTTTGAACAGCCACATTTTTAAATAATGGTTAAAGTGGTTACACAGATGCGTTCCCGGTCTTAATGGGTTAATGAAATGCATCATACGAGCTTGTGCTCTTACCAGCTGGATGCTCAAAAACTAAAACTAAAAACCTTTCATTCATAGGAACATGTAAACACTTCACCTTGCCAGCCTGCCTCCACTTCTCTTCTCACAAAGACACTTCCATGCCAAGGACCCGTTTACAGAACACTGAAATATATATACCTCCTATTTTCTCAATATCCAAATCAAAGCCTGTGCACTATGAAGGACCGGCACAGAAAAAAAGGTATTCAAAATTCACTTGAGTAAAAGTACAAAAGTATTGGTATCAAAATGTACTTAAAGTACCAAAAGTAAAAGTACTCATTGTCCAGAATGTCCCATTTCACAAGTTCAAAATGTATAAAAATCTTTTGAAAAAAGCAGAGAATGTGTCACATCACGACGCATTTTTGAGCTTGTAGATCGGCTATTTTCAAACGGCAGAAATATATTTAGGGCTGAAGTGGTTAATGCATGTTTTGTGATAACAATCTAAATCTACAAAGTGACTAGTGACTAAAGCTTTCAAATAATTGTAGTGGAGTAAAAGTACAATATGTGCCTCTGAGATGTAGTGGAGTAGAAGTAAAAGTACTGAAAATGGGAAATACTCCAGTAAAGTAAAAAATCCTCAAAAGTGTACTTAGTTAATTCTCACCACTGGCCCTAATAAGGTACCATAATGGACATAATATGTCCATTGTTGTGTCCTACATACTGTAGCACACACAACAAACAGTCAAACAGTTAACCACGACCACGGCCATCTTGTGGCCCCGACTTCAAGTCATTGTTACAATTGTGGCCCCTGCCTAATCTAGTTGAATACCCCTGTCTGGTGTAGACGCTCGACAGAGCGGGATGCACCACGATGGATTTGAACCCACAACCTTGTGAAGGCGGGCCGAGACTTTAGCACTGTGCCAGCCCGAGCGCTCTGAACTCTTTATTTACGGCTTTCAGGCAGAACAAGTCACGACTCAATAAGTCCAAGACATTCTCAATTAACCCATTAAGACCGGGAAAGCATCTGTGTCATTTTTTATTTCTCTGGCTATTCAAAAAATTGCAGATCTACAAGCTCATAGCACGGCACCGAGTGCCGCGCTATGAGCTTGTATATCTGCTATGTTTCAATTGTCTTCTAAATCCTAACGTTTTTTTGAAGAAAAAAAAAAACGTATGTTTCTATAACAGTGGTTCTCAAATGGTTTATATGTCAAGGACCCCCAAAATGATATGTATTTGGCCACGGACACCTATCTCAAAATATGTTGTACCAGGGACCCCCAGAAGCACAGATCAGAGTTAAAAATGTTCGCTTCAAAACATATATACTGTATATTCAAAGATGTGCAAAAATGTTCAAAGATTTTTCAAACATAGCAGATCTACAAGCTCATAGCGCGGCACTCGGTGCCGTGCTATGAGCTTGTAGATCTGCTATTTTTGAATAGCCCAAAGAAATCTTAAAATGACACAGATGCGTTCCCGGTCTAAATTGATTAACAACCCAAAACCGGTTGTTTCATAAAATAATACAGACACAAAATCTGGTAATTACGAGTTTCCAAAAAGAAGTGACCAACCATTGGCTGTTTAAACTGTTTGGAAGTATAATGCAACCTTCTCTGGTAGTCATTTTTCAAAGTCTGGAAAATTACTTTCAGCCCCAAATGAGAAAGTGCCAGTTTGATAATGGTTGCACGCCAATAATTACATCAATGTCACATTCAAAACCTAAGTTTATATGCAGAACTTGGCAGCGATAATTCTACAACTTTTTCTTGATTGCCATCTGCCTCATAGCTACAATCTGGCTCAATCTCTCTGCGAGCAGCAGAAATGGTTATGCTAAATTGATTATGGGCACAGTAAATTGGAAATGGCGATCGTAAACCAATTTTGTCATTTACTTTGAAATGCACAATATACAGCATTTTGCTCCACTGCGACAAGCAATGTCCCATCTGTGCATCGCCTATATATATATATATACACACAAAGTATATATGTATACTATATATCGTTTTTTTTTTACTTAAGTGAAAGTATCAATACCGCAATGTAGAAATACTGTTAGAATTACAGGTCTGGAATTCAAAAATGTACTTGAGTAAAAGTACAAAAGTTTATGTATCAACATGTACTTAAAGTACCAAAAGTATAAAGTAAGTTATGCAGAATGTTCCATTTCATAAGTTTTCAAATGTATAAAAATCTTTTGAAAATAGCCGATCTACAAGCTCACAATGCGTCGCATCTGAAGTGGGCTGAAGTGGTTAATGTATGTTTTGTAATAATAATCAAAATCCACAAAGTAACTAGTAACTAAAAGTTTTCAAATAATTGGAGTGGAGTAAAAAAGTATAATATTTGAATATTTGTAAAAGTACTGAAAATTGGAAATACTCCAGTAAATTAAAATTACCTCAAAACATTTCCTAAGTACAGTACTTGAGTAAATGTACTTTTGATGCCTTTGTGTGACGCTGTATGATCAATACGGCGTTAATGTACGAAAAAAAGTTAAAATATGGAGGAAAAAACGATAATAATATTAGGTCCCGGGTTTGATTTCCAGCCCTATGGCTAAGTAGTCCCGGTGTCCTTGAGCAAGACACTGAACCCCTAAACTCCAGTAAGAACGAGGGGTGAGCACGCACATCCACAATAGTAAGTCGGGTGCTGGACAACAATACGTACACATAGGAAAAAGAAGGGACGTCCGCACACCGATTGAGCTCCCAATGGAAGAGTCTGCTTTTTATTAGGCAACATTTGGACCACTGTCGGTCTTCATCAGGTCTTGATACATTAAAACAGGGGTCTTCAACCTTTTCAGGCCAAGGACCCCCTAGCTGAGAGAGAGATAAAGCAGGGACCCCCCTACTCTATATTGTATAACATTGTGTTTCAGATGAGATATGTTTTTTTTTAACTTAGTCTGCTCTTTTTTCCCTCTACACCTATAGCCTCTTTGCCAAAAATAGCTGATCTACAAGCTCTCAACGCCTCGCAACGCGAGGCGTTGAGAGCTTGTAGATCAGCTATTTTTGGCTAAAGTTCTCCTCAGAAAAGGGGATGCTAGGGTTCAAGTGGTTAATGTAAAAAAAAAAATCATATCACACAAAGATTTGGCGGACCCCCTGTAGTAACTATGAGGACCCCCTAGGGGTCCCGGACCCCCTGTTGAAGACCCCTGCATTACAAGGCAAGGCAGTTTAAATACAGGAGGGAGAGGCACGATACAATCAGCGGCAGCTGTGGTGTTAACTTGAAAAAACACACCCACCAGATATACAGGCTCAGGCTGAATATAGTGTTGCCGTATAGAGAGCTTGTAGATCTAGGGAACAGCTATACGGGGACGGTGACGCCATTTTGTGATGGCGTCACCGCCCCCGTATAGCAGATCTGCAAGCGCAAAACGCAGCGACACATTTTGATATCTTCGAATTTGAATCCTGAAGAGTAACAGTTTTGTCCATAATGAGGTTTCCACCTCATAGAGACGACATACTGTATATACAGTATATATATAATCAAAATAACCTGTACAGCTCTCTCTCTCATATCTGGTTAAACCCAGTAAGGCTTACAGTAAGTGTTAAGGAAAAGGTCTTGGCGCTCAGGGAGGTCATAGTCAGAGAGCTTCAGAGGATCAGGAGGGTGAATCCTTTCCCTTCCAGAAGAACCCGTCCTCCCTGCCTTTAGCCGTAAACGTACCGTTGCCTGGAAACAGAGAGATAGATCCCTGTAAATTCTAATTAGTGCATTTTGTGATTCACATGCTCTCTAGTTAACCTCAGCCTCCCCAAAGTTGCCAGTCTATAACGCTTTACAAGCTGCGGACACCGTTGGATGGGTTTGTAAATGGGAGAGATGAAAATTCAATATGTGTGATATATGGAGCGTGAATTACACAATGTGGAATGTGTATTGTTTTTAACCCATTCAATCCGGGGTAAGCATCTGTGTCATTATAGATTTTAGTTTTATATATATATATATATATATATATATATATATATATATATATATATATATATATATATATATATATATATATATATATATATATATATATATATATTAGGCGTGTAACAATTTACTCAACTCACGGTACGATTAAAATCACGATACTACGTTCACGATACGATTTTTCAAGATTTTTTGAAACACAAAATTATTTTCCAGACAAACATTATTTTTTTCTACGCAAATCCAGTATTATTATTATTAATTTTTTTACAGTACTGTGTTTCTCTTATCATCTTTTCAATACAGTAGCAAATGACTGAAAACTTTTTTTTCATCAATTATCTTACAAATATCCTGTATTCTCTTCTGTTTTGTTTTACGCGCCCTCTGCTGTTTGCCTCACAATATGTTTTTGTATTAAATCGAGTTCAACAGCTTGTCCTAATCACTGAAAATAATATATATATATATATATATATATATATATATATATATATATATATATATATATATATATATATATATATATATACATATATATATATATATATATATATATATATAGCAACATACGTTTTTCAGAAAACTCTTAGGATTTAGAACAAGTGGTTTATAACAGTAGTTCTAAAAAAAATAGCAGATATACAAGCTCACAGCAGCTCACTTTGTGGCACGCTGCAATCTTGTACATCTGCTATTTTTGAATTGTTTAATTTGTTTCTGTTGTTGCACAAATCCTCTCCTCTGGGGGTCCCTGGCACAAAACATTTTCCGACGAGGGGGTCCGCCACCAAATCTATATCATTTTGGGGGTCCTTGGCACAAAAAAAAACATTTGAGAAGCACTGATTTAGAAGGCATTTGTAGAATGGCGGCCTCAGGTCTTAAAGGGTTAAGCGGATAGAAGCCCAGTGTGTTTGTTTGTGGGTGAATGTAACTCGTTGAGGAGAAGAAACCTTCCAACAACCTTCCTGTTCATTCCAGTCTCGTTACTGTATATTTCATGTTGACGACGTGATTATATAAATCACCAGCTATGCATTATTATTATCATTATACGCTATGCCTTTGTTTTAGCTCAACAGATAAACTTCCCCTGATATTTCTCTCCCTCCAAAAAAAAAAGCTTTGAACTACACCCCTGGGAATTGTAGTTCTTTTCAGTGATTAGGACAAGCTGCTGAACTCTCACAGAGTCTGCTGCTCTTTGAATTAACCCATTACGACCGGGAACGCATCCGTGTGTAATTTCTTTTAGATTTCTTTGGCTATTCAAAAATAACAGACATACAAGCTTATAGTGCGGCACCGAGTGCGGCGCGATGAGCTTGTAGATCTGTTATTTTTGGGGGGGAAATCGTGAAAATGAGTGCAAATCTTTGAATATACATACATATATTTTGAAGTGAAAACATTTTACTCAAATCTTTGCTTTTGGGGAATTCTACGAATATCTTCTAAATCCTAACAGTTTTTTGAAAAAACGTACTGAATGTTGCTTTAATCAGTTGTTTTTTCACGTCAAGGACCCCCAAAATGATATATTTGGCCGCGGACCCCCCCATCTCAAAATATGTTATTCCAGGGACCCCCCCAGAAGCAAAGAGTTCAGTTAAAAATGTTCGCTTTAAAAAATATATTCAAAGATGTGCACAGATTTTCACGATTTTTCAAAAACTAGCAGATCTACAAGCTCATAGCGCGGCACTCAGTGCCGCACTATGAGCTTGTAGATCTGCTATTTTTGAATAGCCCAAAGTATATAAAATAATGGTTTAAGTAAGTTACACACAGCAGGTGCGTTCCCGGTCTTAAGGAGTTAAGTCCTCCTCCCTCTTCTGTCACTGATCACTAGGCTGGTCTTTGAGGCTAATTGGCCTGGAGGCTGGGCGAGCGCTGTTTACCCGTGGAGGCCCCCAGGGGACCGCTGATGAACCAGCGGAGGGGAAGAAAGGGAGGAGCGAACGAAAGGGAGGGGGGAACGCTGTAGCTCCCCGTGCTTCAACGCTACAGCTCTGAGGAACGGAATGAGCCGTCAGCTGCCCACCGTTGCCAGATTCAGTGAGGGGAATAAGCAACGAGGTCCATTATGAAAACAAGCGACTATTAGGCCACATGCGATCGATTGATTTAATACTTCATTAACAGTTTTTTAAAGACCAGCACAGGGAAGTGCAGTTCAATACAAGGTCTGTTAAGAGCATTTTAAACCCAAGAAAGTAATATGGCTTGTTTCCATGTGGGTGCTTTGTACTCAATTCATCCTGCACTTTAAACATAATACATTGGCTATTTGAAAATAGACGATCTACAAGCTGCGACGTGTTGTGAGCTTGTAGATCTGCAATTATTTTTTTTCTATATTGAAAAAAAGGTACACATTTTGAAACATTTTAACAACACAAATCTGGTATGGTGTGGTATGGGGGTCCCTAGCACAAAATAGTTTAAAATGGGGCGAGGGGTTTACTCTGTGTGGAGTTTGCATGTTCTGCCCGTGTCTCCTAGGGTAGTTAATACCCACACAAAAACATGTAGTAATCCTGGTCGCTATACCGCCTCCCCCTGGCCAGCCAGGGGGCGCCTGATGGAGGGGAAAGGAACTGGTTGGTATAACCTGTTCCTTCCACGCGCTACGTCCAACCAGGGAAACTCCCCCCTGTCAGGTGATAAGAAGGTCAGTTGGCTCTCATGCATTTAGCGAGGCATGAGCTCGGCCATGGGCTCCCTAGGCTGGCGGGGGGAGTGTAGTGACCAGGATTACTTAGAAAATTGGCACCGGGTAAAAAAAGGAGTTACAGAGAGAAGAAAAGAAACAAGCACAAAAACAAAAACGCAACCTGCAACTACCAATATCTACAAGCGACTTGCACACTAAGTTGCTTATACTAAGCATTATTTTACACTTTGGCTATTCAAAAATAGCAGATCTACAAGCTCATAGCGCGGCACCGAGTGCCGCGCTACGAGCTTGTAGATCTGCTATTTTTGAAAAATAGAGAAAATGTATGCAAATCTTTTGAATATATATATATTTTTATAGCGAACATTTGTAACTCAAATCTTTGCTTCTGGGGGGTCCCTGGAACAACATATTTTGAGATGGGGGTCTGCGGCCAAATACATATACATTTTGGGGTCCTTGACATTAAAAAGTTTGAAAACCACTGATATAGAAACATATGTTTTTCAGAAAACTGTTTCTGTTAGAAGACATTTTGCAGAATCGGAACCTCAGGCCTTAACGGGTTAAGGGTCCCTCCCTATGGAGTGGACCGGGTCGGGTCCTGCACTTCTTCCAACGCAAGAGGCACAACCTTGAACTTCTAAGAAAGAGTCAAAGTCATGTCAGTCAAAGCTAATGTAGTCTGTGGTCTTTTTTCTGTTTGTTTATTCATCCACTCCTTTGATCTCATGGAGGCTGGCAGAATGCTCCTTTCTTGGTTATATTAAACTGTAGTATAGGATACCTATATACCGACTTTGGGGTACAGTTGGAAGACGTGTGGTGTAAAGTAACTGATTACATTTACTCAAGTACTACTGTACTTGCAATGTTGAGGTATACTTTTACTTTATTGGAGTATTTCCAAGTACTTTTACTTCTACTCCACTACATCTCAGAGGCAAATATTGTACTTTTACTCCACTACAATTATTTGATAACTTTAGTTACTAGTTACTTTGCAGATATAAATGATTACATTATAAAACATACATTAACCACTTTAGCCCTATTTTATACATAGGCTATTTGAAAATAGCAGATCTACAAGCTCACAACGCGTCGCATCGCGACGCAGTGTGAGCTTGTAGATCGGCTATTTTCAAACATTTTAGCACTTTTACTTTTGGTACTTCAACTACATTTTGATACCAATACTTTTACCTGTAACAGAGTATTTCTACATTGCAGTATTGCTTAACTACTTTTTCCACCACTCTTGGAACATTTTTCAGACGCTTATCCACTGACTATCACTTAGATTCATAGATCTGCTGCAAAATGTCACCAAACAGCCCAATGTTTTAACATGTGATATTCATATTCATTATCAATATTGAGCCATGAGCTGTGTGTACATCTATGCTCGCCTTGTAGTTTTCTGATTAACCCATTAAGACCGGGAACGCATCTGTGTCTTTTTGCTATTTCTTTGAAAAATTGTGGACAATTTGTGCAAATCTTTGAATATATATATATATTTTAAAGCGAACATTTGTAACTCAAATCTTTGCTTCTGGGCGGAGGTCAACATATTTTACAAATGTTTGCTTAAAACAATATATAAAGATTTGCACACACTTTCATGATTTTTCAAAAATAGCAGATCTTCTATAACCATACCCATTATTTAATACCTTGGGCTATTAACAGATAGCAGATCTACAAGCTCATAGCACGGCCCCGAGTGCCGCGCTACGAGCTTGTAGATCTACACTTTAAAAAAAAATCATGAACATTTGTGCAAATCTTTGAATACCTATGTTTTTCTAAAGCGAAAATGTGTAACTCAAATCTTTGCTTCTGGGGGGATTCTACAAACGTCTTTGAATTCAAATTTAGAAAAAAAAACTTGTGTTGCTATTATATCAGTGGTTTTCAAACTTCTTTCATGTCAAGGACCCCCAAATGATTTGTTTTGGTGTGGACCTCCATCTCAAAATATGTTGTTCCAGGGACCCCCCAGAAGCAAAGTTTTGAGTTAAAAATGTGTACTGCATATGTATTTAAAGATTTGCACACATTTTCAGGTTTCTTTTTCAAAAAATAGCAGATCTACAAGCTCATAGCGCGGCACTCGGTGCCGCGCTATGAGCTTGTAGATCTGCTATTTTTTAAATAGTCAAATAAATCTAAAAATGACACAGATGCGTTCCCGGTCTGAATGGATTAAGAAGTGAGAGCCAGGTGGGATATGGTGTGAGGGCATAGAATCCACAGAAACACACAGACGGATGTGTCTGAGTCATCATGGCATTCACACAACTGTCTGAGAGACCAATCAATTAAAGGTAAATGCCACGAGCAAACCAAAACGGAATGCTAAACCGTTCAGAATAAAAGGCTTTATTTTAGAAGGCAGTCTCTAGCTGTCATGGAACAGTATGTTTAGGGTCAGGCTGTAGAATTGGACGTTTTTGAGTTTTGTTTTCCAATATCAATACTAGTATGGGAAAAGCTGTGAATATACAATCTAAGGGGTTGAGGCAGTGTTCCTGTCTGTCTTGGATTATGGAGACATAATCTATAGACATGCAGCAGCATCCACTCTTAAATCCCTAGACTCTGTCTACCACTCATCAATCAGATTCATCACGGGTGATAGTTATGGTACTCACCATTGTATTTTATATAACAAGGTTGGATGGCTCTCCTTGGCAGAGAGACGAGAACTGCATTGGCATCTGTTCTTATATAATGCCATACTTGGAGATTGTTCTAGCTACATCTCATCATTTTTGGAATGGGCCCCCGCTGGACCCTATCACACCCGTTCAAGTAGTTTTCTCACATTGAAGGTGCCCAAGGTCAACTCTGAATTTGGTAGATCTGCTTTTAGCTTCTGTGGTCCTACCACATGGAATGACCTGCAGACTACATAGTACCCTTCTGTCGTTTTAGAACTCTGGTGACCAAACAGGTCACCACAATGTGTCATTGTTTTTAGAACTCTGAAAAATCCTGTCTTGATTTATTTTTGTAACTTTTTATATCTCACTTGTACTCTGTGCCTTTTTCTTTTCCAATTCCCAGGTGTAATGTATTTTTAAACTGTGATGTTGTTGAAATTGCACTGTATTGAATTACTCGACGACACTGCAAATGAGTTTAATTACTCAGTGTAATTTAGAGAATAAATAAATCTTGAATGAATGAATGAAAAAAAATGCTGATATCGGTGTCGGCGAGAATGTCAGTCTGTGCCATTCCGATACCATGTAATACATCACCTGATGATAGTCATATTTTTATCCTTATCCTCTTTTCAATACAGTAGCAAATGACTGAAAACACTTTTTTTTATGCATTATCTTCTCTGTATTTTATTTTATTCTTTTTTAAGCGCCCTCTGCTCTTTGCTTCGCGATAATGTTTTTATTAAATCGATTTAATTTGTCACCGGTTTGAATCAATTTTAATGGATTCACGATACATCGTTATGCCTAGCTTCAATGTGTGTGATGTTGCATACTCCTATACTATTTACATTATTATTTTACTAACTTGTAGCTGCAAATGAACTATTACTACATCGATGGCCCGATCCGAGGTTGGTCCAGACAGCACTGGCCTAGTCACTCTGCACACGTCATGCGAAGTCCGGCCCCTCTGGCCTCTCCTCTCCTCTCCTCTCCTCTCCTCTCCTCTCCTCTCCTCTCCTCTCCTCTCCTCCCCGCTTTGCTTTGCGGCCCTAACCTCTAGTCCAGAGGTCTTCAACAGGGGGTCCGGGACCCCTAGGGATCCTCAGAGCTACTACAGGGGGTCCGCCAAATCTTTGTGTGATGGGATTTAGTTTTTTATATTTACCACTTGAACCCTAGAATTCCTTTTCTGAGGGGAACATTAGCCGAAAATAGCAGATCTACAAGCTCTCAACGCCTCGCACTGCGAGGCGTTGAGAGCTTGTAGATCGGCTATTTTTGGCAAAGAGGCTATAGGTGTAGAGGGAAAAAATAGCAGACTAAGTAAAAAAAAACTTTAATCTGAAACACAATTTTATACAATATAGAGTAGGGGGTCCTTGCTTCATCTCTCTCTCAGCTAGGGGGTTCTTGGCCCGAAAACGTTGAAGACCCCTGCTCTAGTCCCAACCTCGGTCATTAGGCCGCCTGTACTGTGGGTAACCATGGCCATCATGAGGCAGTGGAGTGTTGTCACAGAAGTCTTTAGGGAAGCTGTTATTGACCATGCAGGGGCTGTTAGGGTCGGCTGTCCCACAGGGTCCATGTAGCATGGATTGACGCAGATTGACGCAGAGTGGCTCCTTCTGTGGGTCAGGTATGTCTGCTAGTACACCGCCACTCTTTGAGTTTGCCGTAATTGTGATAAAGAGGTCAAACTTCCTGTATATGGTTGCTATGGCAACCTGCCAGATCAGGCTGAGGGTCTGATAGGCAAATCAGAGAATCAATCAAGCCGAGAGTCTGATCACAGATGGAGGTGGGGTAAGATGCCTAAAACATAGAGTCTGATCACAGATGGAGGTGTGGGGTAAGATGTCTAAAACATAGAGTCTGATCACAGATGGAGGTGGGGTAAGATGCCTAAAACATAGTCTGATCACAGATGGAGGTGGGGTAAGATGCCTAAAACATAGAGTCTGATCACAGATGGAGGTGGGGTAAGATGCCTAAAACATAGAGTCTGATCACAGATGGAGGTGGGGTAAGATGCCTAAAACATAGAGTCTGATCACAGATGGAGGTGGGGTAAGATGCCTAAAACATAGAGTCTGATCACAGATGGAGGTGGGGTAAGATGCCTAAAACATAGAGTCTGATCACAGATGGAGGTGGGGTAAGATGCCTAAAACAGAGCCACAGCTCTGATCAACAGCCTGTGGCAAGTTTCGGGGCAAATGGATTGATCCTGTGCTTGCTTACCCCGGACGAACTTTCGGAGCTTTTGTCAATTATATAGTAGTAAGATAGTAAGATAAGATAAGATTAATGGCATTTGTATTTATCCACTCAGTGGTTCTCAAACCTTTTTGATTTCAAGTACCTCCATAACTCTCAGAGTTACAGACAGGAGGGTCCATTTGGTTCCATTTGTACACGCCATTTGTACACGCCATTGCGGTAAACCATGTGAAACACATCAATGGCACTCAATGAGTTAAGGGGTCTATCGATACATCTCTGTTGGTGACGAAGCGTCCTTGAGGAGAAACACTTGAGGGCCCTTCAGTGTGTCTGAGTCTAATTGGCCTGGAGGCTGGCACCAGCAGCGCCACTGTTTACCAGCAGGGGGCCTCGGGGGGGCGCTGATGAGCCATCATTACATCACATTATTAACTCAGCTCCCATGGCGGAGCTTTCACTTCACGCACGACTCCCATGTTTCCTGAGCAGAAAAATATGTTTGCTTTTCTCCAGCTTTTCCCAAAACCATAATTTAAATAACAATGGAGCAGGTATTAGTGCAACTATCTGCGCATCTGAGTAATTTTTTTATTTGAGCTAAAAAGCATTATTTTACACTTTGGCTATTCAAGAATAGCAGATATACAAGCTTGTAGATCTGCTATTTTTTTTAAATGGTGAACATTTTTGCAAATCTTTGAATATATATTATTTTAAAGCGAATATTTTAACACAAATCTTTGCTTCTGGGGGGTCCCTGGAAAAAATATATTTTGAGATGGGGGTCCGCGGCCAAATTCATATCGTTTTGGGGGTCGTTGACATGAAAAGGATTGAGCACCACTGAAATACAGTAGATACACTGTAGAAACATACGGTTTGTCAGAATACTGTTGGGATTTAGAAGACATTTGTAGAATGGGCTTCAGGTCTTAAAGGGTTAAAGGGAATGGGAGAGATGACACTTTTGGTCAAATTTCAAAGACAAACAAAAGAAGCACATACTGATACTGAAGTTTACAAAGTATTGACCGTTTATAAGTCGTTAAATGTCTGAAAATACACATTAACATGAATCCAATATGTTTAGGGGGGGGTCCCTGCTTCATCTCTCTCTCAGCTAAAGGGGTCCTTGGCCCGAGAAACGTTGCAGACCTCTTCATTAGACTATCAATAAAGCACTAGCAGACAGGTCAAGGCTCAAAGCACTCATTATTCCTATTAGTGTGAGCTTTGCTTCAAACTGGAACACATAAATCATAAAATAAAAGTCGTCCATCCGTACAGAACACACACTAACTAAGTGTTCACATCGCATTAGTGTAACTTTTCACCTCTCGCCACCTCCTCCTCCTCCTCCTCCTCCTCCTCCTCAGTGGGAGGAAGAACCGGCGTGGGAGTGAGTCAGTGAGTGATGAGTGACCATGGGACGGCTTCCTCAAGACGCCCAGACAAATTAACCCATTAAGGCCGAGAACGCATCTGTTTGTCATTCAAAAATAACAGATCTACAATCTCGTAGCGCGGCACTGAGTGCCGTGCTAAGAGCTTGTAGATCTGCTATTTTTGAAAAATCGTGAAAATGTGTGCAAATCTTTGAATATATATATATATATATATATATATATATATATATATATATATATATTTTTTTTTTTTTAAAAGCGATTTCAACTCAAATCTTTGCTTCTGGGGGGTCCCTGGAACAACATATTTTGAGATGGGGGTCCGCGACCAAATCCATATCATTTTGGGGGTCCTTGACATGAAAAAAGTTTGAGAACCACTGATATTATAGCAACATATGTTTAAAAAAAAAAAAACTGTTTTAGAAGACATTTTGTATTTGTATTCTTGCTCTGTAAAGCACTTTTAGCTGCATGTCATGTCATGAAAGGTGCTATAAAAATAAAGTTTATTATTAGTATATTTGTAGAATCCCCCAGAAGCGAAGATTTGAGTTACAAATGTTCACTTTGAAAAAGATTTGCACACACTTTCACGATTTAAAAAAATAAATGAATAGCAGATATACAAGCTCATAGCGCGGCACTCGGTGCCGCGCTATGAGCTTGTAGATCTGCTATTTTTGAATAGCCCAAAGACATCTAAAAAAGGAGACACAGAAGCGTTCCCGGTCTTAACAGGTTAACACCAACCAGTCAACAACCCTGACAGAGCGTCAACAACAACAACAACAAACCGAGCTGTAATGAATGCTGCCCAGTGCATCATTAACAGCTTAAATAGAAAAGACGTACGTGTATTATAGGGTTTTATTAATTTCACTCGCCATTTATTAGTAGAGCTGAAGGAAAGCAGCGATTAACGGAGCGGTTGTCCTTACCTCCATACATTCATGGTGGCATCACGCTCACTGAAGGTTGAAACCTCTATATATCTCTCCCAGAATGACATCAACGACATTTACATGAGACACAAGCCAACAGACTAGTGATACCTTTCAAAACCATCGGGTAGAAATAGTGGATTTTACCACCAGCTGTGAGATGACTGTCCTCTAGTCAAAAATGGTCACAAATGCATGACCCTGTAATATCCTGTATTTTGAACTTATGAATTAATTGTCTCCGCCAGGCCGTAGGCATGGAGAGACTTACAGTATGTTTTGCACCCTGTCCGTCCGTCCGTGTGTGTGTGTGTGTGTGTGTGTGTGTGTGTGTGTGTGTGTGTGTGTGTGTGTGTGTGTGTGTGTGTGTGTGTGTGTGTGTGTGTGTGTGTGTGTGTGTGTGTGTCAAAATTAACTAACTTTTAACTACAATTACTAGTTGTGTAATTAAAGCACAATTGTAGGATCACATCGCAGCATGCACCTGTCTTGCTTGCAGTGGTGGAAAAAAAGTACAAAAATGTTTTGCTTGAGTAAAAGTATCAATACCGCAATGTAGAAATACTCTGTCACGAGTAAAATGCCTGTGTTCAAGATGTTACTTGAGTAAAAGTACAAAAGTTTTGCCATCAAAATATACTTGAAGTACTAAAATGTTTGAAAATAGCAGATCTACTAGTTTACAACGTGTGTTGTGAGCTTGTAGATCTGCTATTTTCGTTATAAAATAGGGATAAAGTGGTTAATGTATGTTTTATAATATAATAATTTATATCTGCAAAGTAACTAGTAACTAAAGTTTTCAAATAATTGTAGTGGAGTAAAAGTACAATATTTGCCTCTGAGATGTTAGTGGAGTAGAAGTAAAAGTATTGAAAATTGGAAATACTCCAATAAAGCAAAAATAACTCAAAAATCGTACTTGAGTAAATGTACTTAGTTACTTTCCACCACTGCCCAGCACAGTTCAAATTAATCACTTATTTAAAAACAAAATTAACTTAACTTTTAACTACAATTTACTAGTTGTATAACTAAACCACACTTTTAGCATCACATCGCAGCATGCACCTTGTCTTGCTTGAATAACAAGACACAGATGATGGTCTGCCTTGAAATTGCATTATTCTTTGAGCTTTATGTTCCTTGTTTACGTGACGGTCCAGTGCACTTTCTTTTGTTGCTAATACCCAATTAGGGAGATGATCATTGATCCAGGTGTTGAGAGTTGACCGCTAATCTCCCCCCCCCTCTCTCTCTGAGGATGAGACGATCAATAGGTTGAATATAATCAGCCGGGCAGGTTTCTCTCTGCACTACAATTGAATTAACCCATTGAATCCGGGAACGCATCAATGCCATTCAAAGATTTCTTTGGGCTATTCAAAAATAGCAGATCTACAAGCTCATGCCGCGCTATGAGCTTGTAGATCTGCTGTTTTAGAAAATGTGTGAAATTGTGTCCACATCTTCGAATATATACATTTTTTTAAGCGAACATTTGTAAAATGTTTTGTTCCAGGAACTTCCAGAAATTTGAGTTACAAATGTTTGCTTTAAAAATATATATATTCAAAGATTTGCACACATGTCCAATATTAAAAAAAAGTAATGATCTACAAACTCATAGCGCGGCACTCGCACTATGAGCTTGTAGATCTGATATTTTAGAATAGCCCAAAGTATGAAATGATGGTTATAGCAACAAAACAATCTAAAATGACACAGTACGCGTTCCCGGATTGAATGGGTTAAGATTTTGGGGTGAATGCATGTCGCCGCCGCGCTGTCGGGCAAAAACTTCTTATCTCCATCTTTAAAATGTTTGTGTTTTTTTTTTCCCGTCAATCACTCTGTGCCGCGCTATGAGCTTGTAGATCTGCACGTTTTTTGAAAAATCGGTCAACATAATTTTTTTTGCAATCTTTGAATATAATACTGCAATATTATATTTGAGCCTTGAGAAAGCGCTACCCTTCGCACCGCGTTTTGAGCCTGTAGATCTACTGCTAGGGATGCACAGATATGGATTATTCTGGGCCGATACTGATTCCTCCTTTTTGTGCCAGAGAAAGAAATACATCTTCATTATAAAGAAATAAGTGTTCAGAATCTGCAAAAAAAAACTTGATGCAAAAAGCATTAACGAGCGTCAGCTGGACAGAGACACGCGCACCTCAGCTGTGCTGAACTTAAAGTGACTGGAGTTTGTTTTAAAAAAGCCTTTGAATAAGACATGATAATGTTTACTGTGATTATGGTAATCTTACATCACATCACAAGTAAAAACTCCTGTAACTTTAACCAGCAAAAAAAAAACAATACCGATATTGACCGACAACCAGGCCTGAAATTTCGTCATTTTAGGGGCAAGGCCACTTGGCCTTTTGGTGTTGTCCTTTTTTTTTAGGGCACACAGGCCAAATGCCAGGGCAGGAAGGCCATCAAATAAAACCAGATTTTAGTCCATTGAAATAATGAATAGAATTTAATTATTTAATATGTAGACCCAGGGGTCTTCAACCTTTTCAGGCCAAGGACCCCCTAGCTGAGAGAGAGATGAAGCAGGGACCCCTTACTCTACATTGTATAAAATTGTGTTCAGATGAAAGTTTTTTTTTTTAAACTTATTTTGCTCTTTTTTCCCTCTACACCTATAGCCTCTTTGCCAAAAATAGCCGATCTACAAGCTCTCAACGCCTCGCAGCGCGTTGTAGATCGGCTATTTTTGGCTAAAGTTACCCTCAGAAAAGGGGATGATAGGGTTCAAGTGGTTAAAGTAAAAAATATATACAGTATATCACACAAAGTTTTGGCGGACCCCCTGTAGTAGCTCTGCGGAGCCCCTAGGGGTCCCGGACCCCCTGTTGAAGACCTCTGATGTAGACTATCTGCAATGAAAATAAATGATGGTATTTACAATCTGATCCATGCTCAGCTCTGCACCAATCAAAGTGACTGGATTGGTTTAAAGATGAGGACTCTTTAGGGGAGTTTAAGAATTCAGAATCTCAACATAAGACACTGGAACCAAAGACACATATTGACCAGAAAGAGACAGAGGAGAACGTGGTTCAGTCAGCTGGGGCATTAAGGCCACTGTGGCCTCGGGGCATGCTATGTTTTGTTTGAGGGGCACAAGGCCAAACTGATGGGCCTGAAATCCCTGCCCTGCCGCTAAACATCGTCCAATACCTATCCACCTGTTTCCTAGGCTTGTGTTTTTGCACTTCCTGTCGGATTTCATTGGATATCATTAGTCATCTGACCGGTTTCATTGGATTTCATTGGATCAAAAGACAGGAAGTGGAACACAGTGAAAAGCCTAGGAAACAGGTGGATAGGCATAGCAGTGACGGCCATTTTCCGGTTCCACTCCAAAATAGTCAATGCATTTTTCCCATTGACATTTCCGAAAAATATTTATATCAATTAATTTAAGTCTAGAATCAAGCCATCCAGGGTCCTGGTGAATCATGACCATAAAACATTATTTTCTGTGATTTAATTTTACATTTAATTATATGATATACTATATTTAATAAATACCCTTTGTTTTGCCGTTTTCAATCTTTTTTTTCCTCACAGAATCAAACGTTTTATGGTCATGATTCACCAGGAGCCTGGATGGCTTGATTCTAGGCTTAAAATAATTGATATAAATATTTTTGGAAATGTCAATGGGAAAAATGCATTGACTATTTTGGAGTGGAACCAGAAAATGGCCGCCACTGCTATGCCCTATATGTAGCCGATATATCGGTGCATCCCTATCTACTACTTTTGCTGCTTTTGAATTTTGAATCTAAGTTTTCCACACCGACATTTGTAAAACAACAAAAAAGTGAAAGGGTTTGCATTTCTCTCCCCAATGCTGTAATAGAAATGAAATATCTGCAAGCGTGTCACCACACAACACAAGTCCATGGTTACTGTGGTATAGCAGAGGCAGTGTTGGTGATGTGTTGGCATCATCTCGGTGCAACCGGTTCTGTCAAAACATCTGAAAAACATCTTCTGTTTCTCTAGTTATGTTGTGTTGCAGGAAAACACTACTACTGCTGTCTGTCAATTACTGCAGAGGTATAACACTGCTGTACAGGTTCTCCTCTTCTCTGAAAACATCTTCTAAGCCATTAAAGCCGGGAACGCAGCTGTGTCATTTTAAGATTTCTTTGGGCTGTTCAAAAATAGCAGATCTACAAGCGCACCGAGTGCCGCAGCTTGTAGATCTGCTATTTTCTTTTGAAAAATTGTGAAAATGTCTGCAAATCTTTGAATATATATAACCCTAACCCTAACCCGGAGTTACAAATGTTCGCTTTAAAAAAATAAAATAAATTCAATGCAAAAAAAACATGATTTGTCAAAAAATCTACAAGCTCAAGAGATCTACAAGCTCATAACGCGGCACTCGGTGCCGCGTTATGAGCTTGTATAGCTGCTTTTTTTCTCTTTATAACCAAATAAATCTAAAAAAGATTACATTGATGCGTTCCTGGTCTGAATGGGTTAAGTATTGGGTTAGATTCTATAACCAATACTTAAAATCAGTGGTATAGGCCTTACATTACATAACAGGCTTCATACAGGTATATAACCTCTGCCTTCCAACTACAAACACGGACATGGTTTTACAGTAACAAAGCAAAACAAACACCACCTTCAGAATGCTAATTCTCATGATTACATTTTTTTACTTCCAAAAAAAAAACCTCTTGGGTATTTGTAAGCAAACGGTAATTAAGAGCTAATGCCACTAACGGTCACCGAACAGCACGGCTATGGCTAATTACTTCCAGAAGGCAATTTTTTTTTATCCTCACCCTCCCCTCCCCCCTCCCCTCCTATACTTATTTGTTTCTAGCCAACTACTCTATGATTAACCCTTCAAGACCGGGAACGCATCTGTGTCATTTTAGGATTTATTTGGCTATTACAAAAAACAATGCAGATCTACAAGCTCATAGTGCCGCACTATGAGCTTGAAGAGCTGCTATTTTTTGAAAAATCGTGTTTTTTTTTTTGTTTTTTTTTGCAAATCTTTGAATATATATAATGAACAGTGAACATTTTAAACTCCGATTTGTGCTTTTGGGGGTCCCTGGAACGTCATATTTTGAGATGGGGGGGGTCCCGTGGTCAAATACATATCATCTTGGGGGTCCTTGACATGGAAAAGTTGGAGCACCACCGATATATAGCAACACACTGTTAGGATTTAGAAAACATTTTTAGATACGTATTTGGCCCGCGGACCCCCCATCTCACAATGTTTTGTTCCAGGGACCCCCCCTCCCAGAAGCAAAGATTTGAGTTACAAATGTTAGTTTTACAAATATATATATATTCAAAGATTTGCAAAAAAAAATCTATATTAAAAAAAAAAAAATGCAAAAATAGCAGATCTACAAGCTCATAGCGCGGCACTCGGTGCCGCGCTATGAGCTTGTAGATCTGCTATTTTTGAATGACACAGATGCATTCCCGGTCTTAATGGGTTAAAAAGTGCTTCAGAAATGGACCGCCGAGAGTAGAGTATATAGCACTGTGGGGTTGTTGACCGATCAAGGGCAGCAAAAACAATCAAACGCGGAGCGATCGGCTAGAGAGTCCTTTATTGTAAATACGATTCACAATTTGTTTCTGCAAAGGACAATACGATTGCTCTTGACATGTGGCTCCTGTAGTACCGCTCGTACCGGGCTCCATTTGATGGGAGTTAATACCCACCCAGACGGGTTGCTAAGCATCTATTTTCCATTATTGGTATTATAGAGTTGACAGACATTCTGTTGATTCATGGCCGTTAAACGAAAACCAAGAACACACTGAGAGAAATCTCTCTGGCTTGATTAATCTATCTGCCGGGTAAATACTATCTCTGAAGCCCCATGTCTATTAATGCTTTATACACACATACTTATAATGCTTACTTATAAGAATATGCATATAACACTGTAATTATAGCTATAAGCGCTCATGAATTCTCAATCCTTTTACAACAATACTCACACATTGTAATGTGCATACAATTACAGCTTGTGCACATAACAGTGTATAGTTACAGATACAACTAGAAAGAAGTGCTCCTCGGAGCACAGGTCTCCGCCAGGTCAGGTAGGTTATTGTGGCCTCCTGGTGGCGCTATAAAAGGCAGATGTGAAAAAGGCAAGACAGAGGTTTTTCCTTGTCCTCTAGGATACTTTTGATGGTTTCGTGTGACGCTGTAGTATATGTCCTTGGTTCTCAAAGTGGGGTCCCAGGGATACTTGAGGGGGTTCCAGGGGGTACCCAGCAAAATATGTAAATATAGCATCAGAATAATGATGACCTTTTATACTTTGGCTATTCAAAAATAGCAGATCTACAAGCTCTTGTAGATCTGCTATTTTTGAAAAATCTTGAAAATGTGTGCAAATCTTTGAATATATATATTTTTTAAAGCGAACATTTGTAACTCAAATCTTTGCTTATGGGGGTCCCTGGAACAACATATTTTTAGATGGGGGTCCGCGGCCAAATACATATCATTTTGGGGGTCCTTGATATGAAAAAGTTTGAGAACCACTGGTATGTGTAGTAGAGCGTTAATTTACGAAAAAAACACAAATAGTTACCCAACAGCGATCTGGTCATCACCAATTGGTGATGACCAGATCACCAATAATCTTTATATTCACACTGGTGAATCCATGAGAAGTCTTCAATCCTTATCTGCTTATTTTTCTGAAGGTGACACTGCTCAACGCCCCCCCCCCCCCCCCCCCCTGTTTGCATTTACAAATAAGTCCTTTGTGAAGGTATAGCAGGTGAGCTTCCATCCTTCCATCCGTTCTCTACACTGGCTCCCCGTAGCGGCTCTCATCCAGTTTAAAACCCTGGTGCTAGCCTATTAGGGCAGTGAAAGGAACAGCTCCTTCTTACCTCCGGGTTATGGTTGATGCCTACACCCCTACCGACCACTTTGGTCTGCCACCTCGGGGCGACTGATTGCCTCGTCACTCAGTGGTCCTTCTGGCCGATCCACACGGTCACAGCTTTTCTCTGTTCTGGCCCCACAGTGGTGGAATGAACTCCCCACTGATGTCAGGACAGCAGAGTCACTGATGTCAGGACAGCAGAGTCACTGCCCATCTTTCGCCACAGGCTGAAAACCCACCTCTTCAGGAAACACTACCCTTCCTCTTTGTTTGGCCTACTTGTTAACTAGTTGTTTTAAGACAGTAGGTAGCTGATATATTGCGCTTTTACCGTAGCTCTAGGTATACTCTTGTTTGCTTGTTTTAGCATAAAATGCACTCCAGACTTCTGGTGATTAGTAGTTTCGTTCCCTACCTATGTTGAATGCACTTATTGTAAGTAATAAGTAAATTAACAGCCTACTTGATCACACTACAGCGTCTTACAAAATCATAAAAAAATAGTCATCAGTCTAAACTGTATAATATCAGAAAATCTATAATCTGTACATAGAAACTATACACACTATAGCATTGGTTCTCAAAGTGGGGTACGGGGACCCTCAGGGGTACTTGAGGCGGTTCCAGGGGGTCCCCAGCTAAATGATGGACAGGAACCAAATGGACCCTTATGGGTCTGTAACTCTGAGAGTGTACAAATGGAACCAAATGGACCCTAACGGGTCCATTTGGTTCCATTTGTACACTCTCAGAGTTAAATTAACATTGATTTTACAATGTGAATTGGGGTCCCAGAGATATAAATGCCATTAAATGGGGGTCCATAGCCTAATGCATGTCAAACTGGGGGTCCTTGAGATTAAAATGGTTGAGAATCACTGCTAGAACCGTGAAAATCTTCTCTTATGGGGGTCCCTGGCTTATCTTTCCAAATGGGGGTCCGCGGGCTAATAATTGTCGATTTGGGGGTCCTTGACATGAAAAGGTTTGAGAACCACTGCACTATAGGATGCCAGGTCAACACATGAACCTGGCATACAGTATGTCTACATAACATGCATTACATTACATTACATTACATTACATTACATTACATTACATTACATTACATTACATTACATTTTAGCCACGTCAACAAAAAAACAGCACAGGAAAGTACAGTTCAATACAAGGTCTGCTAAAAGGATTTTAAACCCAAGAAAGCCTATGGCTTGTTTCCATTGTACTCATTTCATAGAGACATTAATGACAGACACATACAGTATACACTACTATGCAAGACATCATAAAAACAGAAAAACAAAAACAAAAAAAATATGTACAGTGAACAGATCGAGGGTAGGGGCTAGGCTCTGACTTTTACAGGGGCCAGTTCCGAGTTGGTTCCTGTAGGTACTGTTTTAGGGCTGACACATTTGTACTATTTCTGTTAAATGATAAAGGTCTTAGAAGTAGCATAGCAACAGACTGTTGCTGTCTGTGTCCAGCTAAATAATCCCTTCTACTGATAACGATTTTTT
>NC_139959.1:41981708-42069568 GCF_963454915.1 Gymnoscopelus microlampas | reverse complement strand
CCTACCCCCCCCCCCTTGTGTCCTGCTCCTCTCTGGAACCTCCTGGCCTCCATTATGCCTTACCCACTTAAACCCAACGCTCCAGGGGGTCTTCAACAGGGGGTCCCTGGGAGATTCTTACATCAACCACTTGAACCCTATACAATAGCAGCCCTTTTTCTGAGCGGAACCTTAGCCGAAAATAGCCGATCTACAAGCTCAGGCGTTGTGAGCTTGTAGATCCTGTAGAGCTTGTATCTCTTCTGCATAATCTTATTAGGCTTTCTTTTTTTTTGAGAGAGAGAGAAACATTTAAAAATAGTGAAAATAGCAGATCTACATCAACATGTTGTGAGCTTGTAGATCGGCTATTTTCACTATTTTAAAATGTTTAAATAATAAAATAAATACAAATAATAAGGCCCCCCGCAAAATCTCCTCGCCAGAAATTGACGATCTACAAGCTCAAGAACTGAGCTGGTTATTTATATCTGTGGGGTGAGGGGTCCCCAGTTAAAATATGATTCTTTTGGCAGGTCCCCAGTTAAAATATGATTATATTGGGGGTCCCCAGTTAAAATATGATTATTTTGGCAGGTCCCCAGTTAAAATATGATTATATTGGGGGTCCCCAGTTAAAATATGATTATATTGGGGGTCCCCAGTTGAAATATGATTATATTGGGGGTCCCATAGTTGAAATATGATTATATTGGGGGTCCCCAGTTGAAATATGATTATTTTGGGGGTCCCCAGTTGAAATATGATAATTTTGGCGGGTCCCAGCAGTTCAAATATGATTATTTGTGGGGGTCGATGCCTGAAAAGGTTGAGAACCACTGCTCTCTATAGCCAACCCCTTCTCCATGTCCAAACTGTTCTACAATGAAAATAAACATGTCAATAAACACCTATATAAATGCCTTTATGCTGTTGTGAGGAACAGCCTCCCTCCCTCCCCACACCGCAGACTGCATTGTGTGTGTGTTTTTTGGTCCAGACAGAGCAAGGCAGGCAGCCACTGAGGCGTAGCCCCCTCCTCCTGAAGGGTCCGTGATGAACGAACTCAATTCCTGTTGTTGGGACTACGGTGGCCCTCAGGGTACAAAGCCAAGTTGCAGAGAGAGAGAGAGTGTAGCTCGTAGCTTTAGCTTCTTTATCCCATTCTAACCGGGAACGCATAGATGTGTAATACTTTGGCTATATTCAAAAATAGCAGATCTACAAGCTCATAGCGCGGCACCGAGTGCCGCGCTATGAGCTTGTAGATCTGCTATTTTTTGAGAAATCTTGAACATTTGTGCAAATATTTGAATATATATATATATGTTTTTAAAGCGAAAATGTTTAACTCAATTTTTTGCTTTTGGGGGGGTCCCTGGAACAACATATTTTGAGATGGGGGGGTCGACGGCCAAATACATGTCATTTTGGGTGGTCCTTGACATGAAAAACTTAGAGAATCACTGATATAGAAACATAGGTTTTTCAAAGAAACTGTAGGAGTTAGAAGACATTTGTAGAATCCCCCCAAAAGCAATGATTTCAGTTACAAGTGTTCGCTTTAAATATATATATTTTCCACATATTTTCACAATAAAAAAAAAACTAGCAGATCTACAAGCTCATAGCCCTAATCCCCATAACCCTAATAGCCGAATAAATCAAAAAATGACCCAGATTCCTCTCCGGTCTTGATGGGTTATGACGGATGAGTCCCATCCTGGTGCTAAAACTACTGCAGGAGAGGTTTTATTTTTTCTTCTGACTGACCACACCAAGTCTCTTCACCTTGGCCGCCCGCCTCAATAAAGCCTTTGGATTTATACAGCGTTGGTGGTTGTTGACAGGAGTTCACCCCAAAATGAATGATTAGTCACCCCTATGGACACTTCAATTCATGGAATTTTTTTTTTTTTTGGGTGAACTATCCCTTTAAGACCAGGAAAGCATCTGTCATTTTAGATTTTAACCACTTTTATCTTATACTTAATAGCAGATATACAAGCACGGCTTGTATAAAAACACTTTTTTAAGCATCTACAGATGTGCCACTTCAAAACTTCACATGTCCTGCCATCGCCAAGACAGTACATTTTCAGGGGATTCCCAGGGCAATAAGAGGGACAAAGAAGGGCATTTAAAATGCTGAATTATTTTGATGATCACTGCTTTTATGATGCTAATTAATTTGAGCAACTGGTCAAATCACCTTTCGCCTCATAATGAGTCTGACACCTTCTTCAACACACATTCTTTTGTTCTCATGTATATGGATGTCTGTTGAAGGGAAAAACGGGGGCAACTTCTTTTCAAAGGGCAAAACAGTGCATTTTAAGGGCAGAAAAGGGAGGAAAAAAAATGCATTTTCAGGGCACTTTCAGTTAAAGAACAGTAACGTGTGAAGTTTTGAAGTGGCACATCTGTATATATAGACCGTCTATATGTATTATAGCCGTTGAAATGACGTCTATAATATAGACGCTTAAAAAACAGCTAATCAACGTAGGCTAAGCCTAGACGTTCACTTTTAGACCAGTTATAATAACGTGGTTTTAGACAGAGGTCTAATAGCTGCAGTGGTGGAAAAGGTTCTTTACTTAAGTAAAAGTACCAATACTGCAGAAATACTGTTACAAGTAAAAGTCCAGAATTGAAAATGTACTTGAGTAAAACTACAAAAGTATTGGGATCAAAATGTACTTAAAGTACCAAAAGTAAAAGTACTAGAATGTTTGAAAATAGCAGATCTACAAGCTCACAACGCGTTGCATCGCGACGTGAGCTTGTAGATCTGCTATTTTCAAATAGCCTATGTATAAAATAGGGCCTGAAGTGGTTAATGTATATTTTATAATGTAATAATTTATATCGGAAAAGTAACTAGTAACTAAAGTTTTCAAATAATTGTAATGGAGTAAAAGTACAATATTTGCCTCTGAGATGTAGTGAGTACAAGTACAAGTACTGACAACTGGAATTACTCCAGTAAAGTAAAAAAAAAAATACTTGAGTAAATGTACTTGTTACTTTACACCATTGATAACCCTGTTTTAGACGGAGGTCTAATAGCCGACTATGGCTCACTGGGTCAGCTAAGGGACGTACGTCCTTGGCCATGAAAACGTTGAAGACCCTTTGCTCATATACTGACCAAATGAATGGTTGTTCTGCAGCCTGTCTGTCCCTGTGTCCCTCCTGGTGTCTGGACTCCATAAAGCAGACAGTTTGTGGAGGAGGTGATGGACTGGCTGGAACATGGCATGCAGTGTGGAGCTGCTGGGCCTATCATCGCCCCATGACAGGTTGTATTTCATCTGTTCACCGGATGTATCTACAGCTTCTGCACCGCTTTCTCTGTTAAAGTACATCACACACACACACACACACACACACACACACACACACACACACACACACACACACACACACACACACACACACACACACACACACACACACACACACACACACACACACACACACACACACACACACACACACACACACACACACTTCAGATCCTGGAAGTACATGTTTTTTTTCAAAGAAACTTGAAGGATTCTGCTGTTTTGTAACCGACTCACGGCGTTACTGCTTTAGCTCTATTAGCACAGACACACGTCTTGTTTTTTGAGAGCGAGGATTGAATTAGACTTTTGAAAAGACAGCTCAGAATGAGGAGAACAATTCTTTTGTGTTTGCTCCAGGCCCAAGGCTGGCCCTAGGCAGTTGCCGAGACTATGTTTTCACCCCTGTCCGTCAGTGTGTGTCCGTCCGTCCGTCTGGCCGGATGGCTAATCTCCGGCACTGTTGTACCGATCGACATGAAAACTGTGCACACACACATATTCCATGGAGGCCAAGTAAAAACCTCTGCCCCAAACAGATCAACCCGTTAGGGCCGAATTTTGCAAAAACTTTTTTTTTGGGATATTACTCCTACAGATGCATCACGCAAATCGGTACACATTACCTCTATAGTCATGTGATCAAGACGGAACTGTCCGATTTATCATATTCCATCCTGATTGGCTGAGATTGTCTGCCAAAGTTTGCAGGAGTGGCCCGTTTTGAAAAAAGAATGACTCAAATCATGAACACTACAGCATCCGATTGCTGTGAAACCTTGCTGGCCCACAATAATACCCACACTATCCTACCCGCCCTGGCGGGGAGCATATGTTTTTCTAGTTGTGGCTGTGGCTGTTGTTGTAATGTACATCAGGGGTCTTCAACGTTTTCAGGCCAAGGACCCCCTAGCCGAGAGAGAGAGAGAGAGAGATGAAGCAGGCACCCCCTACTCTATATTGTATAAAATTGTGTTTCAGATTATACCTTTTTTTGTTTACTTGGTCTGCTCTTTTTTCCCCTCTACACCTATACCTCTTTGCCAAAAATAGCCGATCTACAAGCCCAGTTGTGAGCTCGTAGATCTGCTATTTGTGGCTAATAAGTTCTCCTCAAAAAAGGGATGCTAGGGTTCAAGTGGTTAATGTAAAAAGAAAAATCATATCACACAAAGATTTGGCGGACCCCCTGTAGTAACTCTGAGGACCCCCCTAAGGGTACTGGACCCCCTGTAGTAACTCTGAGGACCCCTAAGGGTACTAGACCCCCTGTAGTAACTCTGAGGACCCCCTAAAGGTACTGGACCCCCTGTAGTAACTCTGAGGACCCCCTAAAGGTACTGGACCCCCTGTAGTAACTCTGAGGACCCTCTAGGGGTCCAGGGAACCACCTGTTGAAGACACCTGATGTACATATAATATGCATATTTACCTGGACGGCATGTCAATAGAATGTCATGAGCACATTATAATATAAACGCGCCCGTAACGCTGATTACACACAGATGCTAAACATTGTCCTTGAGGAATGACAGCCTCGTCGCCATGCTGGCAGCTTCGTGTCACCAATCACAGGGTCAGAATTCTACTGGCGTGCAGGAATGCAAGCGTGTCACAAAATACATTCCGACACACACACAGCATGTCAACGAGGCAATTTATATATAGAGGGCAACGTTAGAAGTGTGCGTTATATAGTGCATGGCTGGTATTGCACTGTAGGAAAGTAACTTAATATAAAAATAAATCCCAAAAAATGGACAGAGCTCTCTCTCTCTATAAACCCTGTTGCAGTAAATTATTCCGAGTCTTAGCCCTCTGGAAGTCCCTGAGTCCTGAGCTGCAATTCAGCAGGATTTCCATCCCTCCCCCCTCCTGTAATCTATTTAACCCATTGAAGCCGGGAACGCATCTGTGTCATTTTTAGATTTTTTTTGGGGGCTATTTAAAAATAGCAGATCTACAATAGATCTGCTATTTTTGGTGAAAATTGGTGCAAATATTTTCATATGTGTTTTAAAGCAAACATTTTTAACTCAAATATTTGCTTCTGGGGGGCCCCTGGAACAAAATATTTAGAGATGTGGGGGTCTGCAGCCATATCATTTTTTTTTGGGGGGGGGTCCACTGACATAGAAACATACGTTTTTCAGAAAACTGTTAGGATTTAGAAGACATTTGTAGAATCCCCCAGAAGTAAAGATTTGAGTTACAAATGTTTGCTTTAAAAAAAATATATATATATATATATATATTTTTTTTTTCAACGATTTGGTCAAAATTTCACTGTTTAAAAAAAGAAAAATCAGATTTACAAGCTCACGCTTGTAGATGTTTTACTTTTTTGAATCGCCAAATAAATCTTAAAACATGACACAGATGCGTTCCTGGTGTTATTGGGTTAACCCTCGGGGAAACAGGGGGAGGTAGGGGCTAAATTAGTGTAATCTGAATGAGGTTTTTGCCTGAATGTGGTGTTCCAGGGGCCCGGTGAGGAATGGCATCCGCCCCGCAGCCCTCTCTCTCTCTCTCTCTCTCTCTCCCCGTTCCGCCGGGCCCTGACAGACAATGAGAATATGACCGTCGTAATCGATACGGCCGATCCCGCATGATTAGGTCAGCCATTACTTGGCTTGATCTCTCGACCCTCCTTTGCATCTCAGTCTGATGAAAATGTAATCACTCAATGCTGTGCCTGGATGATTAGTCTAAACCTCTCTCTCTCTCTCTCTCTCTCTCTCTCTCTCTCTCTCTCTCTCTCTCTCTCTCTCTCTCTCTCTCTCTCTCTCTCTCTCTCTCTCTCTCTCTCTCTCTCTCTCTCTCTCTCTCTCTCTCTCTCTCTCTCTGAAAAACAGACGAGAGAGAGAGAGGGCAGTTTTTTCTTCTTCTGGAGCTTAATGCAAATGATGCAATGTATTTTCTTTCTGTATTTCGGTCATGCCGCATAGTGTCTCCTCTCTGACTCGGGGGAACAGGACGGGGGGGACGGGGGGGACGGGGGGCTCGCCTCAGCGGCCCGGCCGCCTGGTGTCCCTTGAACATCAAGGCCCCTGCGTCTCCTCAGATCCCACATGCATCCCAGCAGCTCCTTGGTGCTTTATGATAGAACTCCATGCCAGTGAAGATGCATGTTCACATGCTGAGATGCAAAAAAAATTGCATCTAGGCTCTTCTTGGTGCTGCTGCCTTATTATCCAGACTCAAAGCTACATTCTATAATGTGTTTATTATGCACCATGATAAGAACTAAATAAATAATAAACTATGAGAAGGACGGTTTGCAAAGAATAATGTATTCTGTGTGCCAAGGCAGGGAAGGAAGGCTGGGGCCACCAGCAGTGTTGGGCAGTAACACGTTACTTTTAACATACTCGCCCATACCCGTGGGGGGATATGCGCACATGATCTGGCAACCCGGGAGCCATTCATCCCATAGCTTGCGGGGCCATCCCACAGCTGGGCAGCCGTAACCAGGGCGACATTATTTTTTACATAAAAATGCTAATAAACAGCTCACAGTTGGGGAAAGCAAAAAACGGGCTTCGCTGTTCCGTGTACATGGTAATGATCAATGTCTTTGTGTAAATGCAGATCAATTGCTCCAGCCAATGAGGAGAACCGGGCAGAACGATTCTGGCCTCACCTCACAGAGCTCTGTAGAATTATAGGATTATGTGATCATGCATTATTATATATAAATATATTCTGGATTATGAACCAAAAACCTTTGTTTCAGTTTTTCTGTATTATTTTTTTCTTCTCCTGTTTTTTTTTTACTTTAATAGTTTTCCTTATGTGTCATGCATGTACTTTATGTTGAAAGGGTAGGCAGAATAATCTATTTAGCTTCAGCCTATACCTTTTTTGGTCATAACTAATATTTTATGTCATATTTATTATTGTTGTTGTTGTTTTATAAGAATGGAGTATAGTGTTTGCAGTGAACTGATGACCAAAATAAATACTTGCAAAGTGAAGTGAAGTATTACTGTAAATGTATTAATTTACCTACAGTATAACGAGTACTGTAAGGTATATCATAACACATTACTATGTAACAAATAGTACATAATTACACATTACTCAGGTTTTGTTGGCTGCCTTTTGAAAACGTTTAGTTTAAAAGGTCGAGAGAGAGATTACTGCTTTATTTTATAGCCTTTTTGGCTGATTGGTGACTCTTATTATTATTATTATTATTATTATTCCAAATGATTGGATTCAGTTCTAAAAGGAGCTGACTAAACAGATTGTGTTGTTGTACATCTCTTGTTTTCTTTTTTTTGTGGCGGGGAGGGGGGGGTGTCAACATTAATATGAAATATAATATGTAATATAATATATGTTTCTTGATGCCAATTAATAAGTAATGTAATATTATTACTTTTTAATAAGTAACATATTACTCTCCTGAGTAATATTGGCCACCAGTATATTTGAATTGCTGCAATAAAATTGGAATTCAATGTGATGATAAATCAGGATCACAGTGTTGAGGAAAAGGTCAGGGTTTGTTGAATTATCACAATGTGAGTCCATTCACATTGAATTCTTTTCAGAGACAAAATGAAAGACAAAAGTGTCACAGTGAAGGAGAACGTTTCCATGTTTTATGTCTCTGTGAACAGCACCCTGCACCACACAGTAAAACCCTTAGCGTTCATTTAACTCCTGAGGGTAAAACGATGATTTGAAAGTGTAGATCCCTTATTTCACAGTGTTGTTAGAAGGAGAAAGGTATGGACAGCTTTCTGAACCACACTAAATCCGGGAACGAATCTGTGTCATTTTAGATTTCTTTGGCTATTCAAAAACAGCAGATATACAAGCTCATAGCGCGGCACCGAATTCCACGCTATGAGCCTGTAGATCTGCTATTTTTGAAAAATCTAGAAAATGTGTGCAAAAAAAAATATATATATATTTTTTTTTAAAGCGAACATTTGTAACTCAAATCTCTGCTTCTGAGGGTCCCTGGAACAAAACATTGTGAGATGGGGGTCCGTGTCCAAACACATACAGTATCTAAAAATGTTTTCTAAATCCTATGTTCCTAAAAACAGTATACAAAATATAACATAAAACAGTATGTTGCTATATCAGTTATATCAGTGGTGCTCCAACTTTTCCATGTCAAGGACCCCCAAAATGATGTGTATTTTTTTTGCCACGGACCCCCATCTCAAAATATGTTGTTACAGGGACCCCCCAGAAGCACAGATCGGAGTTAAAATGTTCGCTTCAAAACACAGATGCGTTCTCGGTCTTAATAGATTAAGCTGTAAGCGCAGCAACAAAATGTCCATCAAGTCAATCAATACCTTGTTTAGAGCCGAGAGGGAACGGCTACAATGTAGCAATCATCTGAACCCAATGACGCTGAATGGCAGTTATTGAAATAATAACACATAACCTGATTTGACATTCAGTCTGATGTGTTGCCTTGAATGCCTTCACCCGTTAGTAGGCCTACTGCTGGGTTTTTTACCCGGCAACTGCAGCGATCACCTCATGGATCATTGGTTTTCAATCTTTTCAGGCCACGACCCCCCCCCCCAAAAAAAAATCATTATTTGAACCAGGGACCCCCCACCCTGACAGGCGCTTCATGGAATTGTAAGGAGTTGAGGCATTATTACATTTAGTTTGACTCGGTTCCACAGATAAATAATAGCCGATCTACAAGCTCGCAATGCCTCGCAATGTGAGGCGTTGTGAGCTTGTAGATTTTGTTTTGATAGTATAGTTTGTTGGTTACTTTTGACGTAGTAATGGTCTTATTACACACGCACACACACGCAAACGCACACGCACACGCACACACAATGGGCGATCGCTCTAAAATGGCAAAAAATTAGGATAAAGTAGGGTATGCTGTAGGAGGGGTGTGCCTACCGTGATGATTTGATTGACAAGGTACACAACCAATAGCATTCATTCCCCACCCCACCCCCGCTCCAGTCCAAGCCAACGGCATTCATTTCCGAGTGCATAGGATATGACGCGATATAGAAATTGCAGAGAAATAGGCATAATTTATGGTCTGTAGAGCAGGGGTCTTCAACAGGGGGTCCGGGACCCCTAGGGGGTCCTCAGAGTTACTACAGGGGGTCCGCCAAATCTTTGGGTGACATGATTTTTCTTTTTACCGTAACCTCTTGAACCCTAGCATCCCTTTTCTGAAGAGAACTTTAGCCAAAAAATAGCCGATCTACAAGCTCACAACGCCTCGCACTGCGAGGCGTTGTGAGCTTGTAGATCTGCTATTTTTTGGCAAAGAGGTGTTTGGTGTAGAGGGGAAAAAGAGCAGACCAAGTAAAACAAAAAAGATGACACACAATTTTATACATAGAGGGGGTCCCTGCTTCATCTCTCTCTCAGCTAGGGGGTCCTTGGCCTGAAAAGGTTGAAGACCCCTGCTGTAGAGTCTATGGGCGTAACGCTGGCCACACTTTTTACTGTCTATGACACACGCGCACGCACACACACACACACACACACACACACACACACACACACACACACACACACACACACACACACACACACACACACACACACACACACACACACACACACACACACACACACAAAAAGATGCATCAGTAATCCTATCTTCTGAGTATTACATCACAGCGTTGCACGTTGCCCTCGGGGTCCCTGTTTTGGTGGTGGGGGGGGGGGGGTGACAGATCTTTGGCGTTTTCTTGTTAGGCTGTGATGAACAGAGCGAGGAGACCCTCATAAGATACCCTGCAGGTGAGGGGAGGTCAGGAGGTCAAGAGGTCAGGGGGTCTTAGGTGGATGAGTGAGGAAGAAAGGAGAAAGGAGTAGGATGAGAACGAGATTGGTCTGTGTGTGTGTGTGTGTGTGTGTGTGTGTGTGTGTGTGTGTGTGTGTGTGTGTGTGTGTGTGTGTGTGTGTGTGTGTGTGTGTGTGTGAGAGAGTGTGCGTACATGCGTGCGTGCGTGCGTGCCTGTGTGTAAAAGCTTGATTTATGCTCCGTTGTACAACAGGGTCGCACAGAGAAAATAGCAGATTTACAAGCGAGGGACCCTGTTTTGAGATGGTGGTCTGCGGCCAAATACATATCATTTTGAGGGTCCTTGACATGAAAAGTTTGAGAACCACTGATATTATCAACAACGTCATTTTCCCAAAAGAAGGAAATGTTATGATTTAGAAGACATTATTGTAGAATCCCCCAGAAGCAAAGACTTGAGTTAAAAATGTTTACTTTAAAAATATATATATTCAAAGATTTTCAAAACATTTCACGATTTTTCAAATAAATATCAGATCTACAAGCTCATAACGCGGCACTCGGTGCCGCGCTATGAGCTTGTATATCTGCTATTTTTGAAAAGCACAAATAAATCTTAAAATGACACAGATGCGTTCCAGGTCTTAGTGTGTACAGTACGTGTAAAGCATGATTTATGCTCCGCTCTACAACGGGGTCGCATATAGAAAATAGCAGATTTACAAGCGAGCATCGTTGTGCGAGGGACCCTGTCATACTCGTACGATGGAACGTGAGTTAACCCTTTGAACTCCAGTAGCCCTATGAGGGGATTATTTGCCAAAAATGTTTACCTCTTTCTTATATCATTTGAGAATTTGGCCAACGTTTGACCAGTTTTTTATTGTATAGTTTATTGAATAGGACTTCTGATGCAGTAATGGTCTTTTTTAATTTTTATGGCTGAACACATTGCTGCAATGGACGTAATATTACGTCATCTCAAACGCTTGACCGCCAATGACGCACTATTACGTCATCGGCTGTTTTTTAGTGATTAAGCTAGAGGGCGCTCTTCGACAACCTATGACTGATGCCTTGACTTCGAGAGAAGGATCCACCCGGAAATGACGTCATCTAAAACATTTTCATTCCGTCCGCTATACAACGTTATCAGATTCATAACAATACATTTATCTCTGATTTCTTTTCCCAGATTGCGTTTTTGGTGTAAACAAGCTATTATTCAACTGCCGATAACTACAGAACGGATGATCACGGTTAAGGTCATTACACACAGGGGCGATTATGCGAATATACGCAAAATTCGGATGCGGTCCGAATAAATAAAACGCTTTTTCGCTCCGCAAAACTGATGTGGAAGAGCTTGCATTGACTAGAAGGTTTTTTTTTTTTAAAGTATTATTCGCATGAAAAAATGGCCCCCGGTGTGTAAGGACCTTTACAATGTTTTGCTTCCCGGTGGAAAGAAGAGAGAATCGTCTTTCCACCGAGAGATTGTTTGTTTATATCCGTGTTGAAAAAACAAAAACATTCTGTGGATAGTCAAAATAAGGTAAAACCGCTGGTTACCTATGTGGGCTGTATTCTTCACAACAAACTGACAGGTGAGAAAAAATGGCATCACAAGTGATCAAAGAAGTAAATCAAAGAACAACATTCTTGCTGCAGAACGTCCTCCATTGTCAACTCTTGCCGGAGCCCTCATTCTATGCTAGCCTCGCGTAGCCAGACTATATCACTGTGTGGATATGAGTCTGGTGCTTCTTCCCAAGGGGCGGGATCAAAACAATAGCTCTCGACGCAATTGGTTAGACCATATTTGAATAATGGGCCCTGATTGGTCACCCCAGACTTCGGGAGCAGGAAATGGCTTCACAACTAGCGGTGCCAGACCCAAATCGCAGAGGGCAATTTTATTGTTTTTGCACTGTCAGATTGGTCTGGTCCCAGGTTTATTCAATGCCACTTTGGACTATGTGTAGCAGAGTGGTTCACTATACCTCAGCCTGATGGCCTGATAGTCTAACATCTCCCTCGAGCGATAGGAATATCCCTTTGGCTTAGTGCAGGGGTCTTCAACGTTTTCAGGCCAAGGACCCCCTAGCTGAGAAAGAGATGAAGCAGGGACCCCCTACTCTATATTATATGAAATTGTGTTTCCGATTACAGATTTTACTTAGTCTGCTCTTTTTTTCCCTCTACACCTATACCTCTTTGCCAAAAATAGCCGATCTACAAGCTCTAAACGCCTCGCAGCGCGAGGCGTTTAGAGCTTGTAGATCTGCTATTTTCGGCAAAGGTTCCCCTCAGAAAAGGAATTCTAGGGTTCAAGTGGTTAATGTAAAAAAACTAAATCACACAAAGATTTGGCGGACCCCCTATAGTAGCTCTAAGGACCCCCTAGGGGTCCCGGATCCCCTGTTGAAGACCCCTGGCTTAGTGGTTAAGAAGATGTTGGTTTTCCACGCGGGAGAGACCCGGGTTCGAATCCCGGGCGTTACATACGCTTGCGGCTCTTGGTTTTCCAACATCTCAATGTCACTAAAAGCTAAGCTTCAGACCCTCTCAAAACAAACTGATTAGAATATGTGATGACAAATAATCCAAAGGTTTTCACAGTAAAGCCACGGGGCTGAATATCCCCCGTATGCCTTTATAGTTCTCTGCCTTTGTAAATGAGAGGAAACCAATGTCACCTTGTGTTATAATACCAAGAGGATCGGAGGCAGAGAGAGGGTGGGGGGGAGGGGTGGGGGGAGGAAGAGAGGGAAAGGACTGAAAACAAGAGAAAAGGCAAGATGGAAATGACAGAGAATGAAGAAGATAAATGGATATTAGGTGTGTGTGTGTGAGAGAGAGAGAGAGAGAGAGAGAGCGAGAGAGAGAGAGAGAGAGAGAGAGAGAGAGAGAGAGAGAGAGAGAGAGAGAGGGACATATGGGGGGAACCGGATGGATGGAAAGAAAAAAGAGTAGAAACAGAGGCATTGCGATGGGCTTTGTCATGACAGCCGGTCGCTCCTCTTTCCTTCCACAGGATGAGAGATAGACAGTGGTGGAAGACGTACTCAGATATTTTTACTTAAGTAAAAGTACCAATAACACACTATAAAAAAAGACTCTGTTACAAGAAAAGGGCCTGTGTTCCAAATGTTACTTGAGTAAAAGTACAAAAGTATTGGCATCAAAATATACTTAAAGTAGCGACAGTAGAAATACAAAAATGTTTGATCTATATAGATTTATAAGGTCACAACGCGTCGCATCGCAACGCGTTGTGAGCTTGTAGATCTGCTATTTTCAAATAGCCTATGTATAAGATAGGGCTGAAGTGGATAATGTATTTTTGAGCGGTGTAGCCGCTCCTATAAGTGGGGTTGGGACACCTCATTAGTACACCCTTCGCTGTACTGTGATTGGCTCATAATAGCACACCCTTCTACATTAGTACACCCCTAGCTGTACTGTGATTGGCTGACTCTATTCAGCACTGTGATTGGCTAGCGAGACACATGATGAAATTAATAACCTATAAATAGGACTCTGCACTTTAAAAAAAAAGTGAGCTTCCATCACTGTGATGACCACTGTGATGACCACACCGCTCACTTCACACTGGGTGTGATTTTTTATAATATAATAACTTATATCTGAAAGTTACAAGTAACTATATGTTGTCAAATAATTGTAGTGGAGTAAAAGTACAATATTTGCCTCTGAGATGTAGTGTAGTGGAGTAGAAGTAACAGTATTGCACATTGGAAATACTCCAAGTAAAAATACCTCAAAATTGTACTTGTGTACAAGTACTTAGTTACTTTACACCACTGTTTGTCAGTGCGGTCGGTCCTCTTCTCTTCCTTCCTTAGGGTGAGAGAGAGATAGATATGTGCTCACATGCTCCAGCAGTCAGAGAGAGACAGAGGTCTGTTCTGCTAGCAGCATTCACAACAGCAGAGCAACACATACACTACAGTGTTACTTCTCATGGTTGCCTGGCTGGCAAAAGAGCTTGTTATCCACCCCATCCCCTCATTAGCCCGTTCAACCCTGGAACGCATCTGTGTCATTTTTTAAGATTTATTTAGCTATTCAAAAATAGCAGATATACAAGCTCGTATCGTGCTCAGCAGATCTGCAAATTTTTTTTTTTAAAAGGTGATTTTTTTCCGTGTTAATCTTTGAATATATATATATATATATATATATATATATATATATATATATATATATATATATATATATATGTTTTGAAGCATTTTTAACTCCGATCTGTGCTTCTGGGGGGTGCCTGGAACAATATTGAGATGGGGGGGTCCGCGGTCAAATATTTACATTTTGGGGGTCCCTTGACATGGAAAAGTTGGAGCACCACTGATATAGCAACATACTAGTTATGATTTAGACAACTGTTTTAGAGCTTGAGGTTGTAGATCTATTTTTGAAAAAAGAAAAAAAAATGTGTGCAAAACTTAGAATACATATTTTTTTTAAACAAACATTTGCGAAAGCTGTTGTTCCAGGGACCTCCCAAGAAGCAAAGATTTGAGTTACAAATGTTCGCTTTAAAAAAGATACTCTATGATTCGCACACATTGTTGATTGATTGATTGATTGATTGATGTACTTTATTTAGTAAGACATGAGAACAACAGTACATGGAAGTACAAATTCACAATACAAGGTCTGGAGGACTCATTAAAGCACTAAGCTTGTTTCAAATGAGTTCCCCACGCACACAAGTTTTTCACAAGTTTTCCCTCAAAAAAATTGCAGATCTATTCTATTTTGAATATCCTAAGTATACAATAAATAATTGTTGAAGTGGTTCCACAGATGCGTTCCCGGTTGTAATGGGTTAGCTTGCTGCCCTAGCCTACCTTCACCACATCTAGCTTCTCCTCCACACACACACACTCACACAAACACACTCACACACACACACACACACACAGTCACACACACACACACACACACACACACACACACACACACACACACACACACACACACACACACACACACACACACACACACACACACACACACACACACACACACACACACACACACACACACACACACACACACACACACACACAAACACTACACCTCCAAGAAAGCATCTGCATTATGTTTGCTCCAACAAATCACTGTTTTCAGGGCACACACACACACACACACACACACACACACACACACACACACACACACACAAACACACACACCGCTGTGTGTAAGCATGCAGGGAATGATCGGAATCTTTAATTCCCCTGTTGTGTAACACGCAGCACAGCCAACAGGCCAGGTGGCCATGCCTTTATGGGAGGTTTTACTATCATCATTTTATTTTCAGACCTAGAGGATTTATTCTGTTTTTTTTTTGTTCCGAGAGTGACTTGTAATGCATGTCCTGTGAGACTGAATCAGACCACATCATGGTGTTAAAACCCTAGAAACAAAAAAGGCAAATCTTTGCGTGATAAGGACTTTTTTTTTTATGGGAGGAAAATTAGCCAAAAATAGCTGATGTACAAGCTCATGACGGGCCGCAGACGCGTTGTGAGATTGTGTTTTTTTTTTACATTAACCACATGAACCCTACAGTAGCATCCCTTGTCTGAGGTGAACATTAGCAGAACATAGCCGATCTACAAGCTCACAACACCTCGGGCTACGAGGCGTTGTGAGCTTGTAGATTGTCTATTTTCGGCAAAGAGGTTTGGTGTACTAGGGGGAAAAAGAGCAAACCCAGTACAGAGCATAAGGTGAAGTTTACAACACACACACACACACACACACACACACACACACACACACACACACACACACACACACACACACACACACACACACACACACACACACACACACACACACACACACACACACACACAGCCATTAGATGCTTAGAACATGGTCCTGCTCCATCGTGGGCCTTAATTTCACATCAGGCCTATTAATTTAATTAATTATTAATTTAATTAATCTATTAATTTCAGATCAGACCTATTAGTATAATTCAAATACTACTGATTAGTCAGGAGATTGTACTTTCATCCTTTAACCCCTTAAGACCGGGAACGCATCTGTGTCATTTTAGATTGTTTTTAGCTATAGCCTATGTAACCATTACCTTATGCTTTGGCTATTCAAAAATAGCAGATCGACAAGCTCATAGCGCGGCACCGAGTGCCGCGCTATGAGCTTGTATATCTGCTATTTATCTTTTTGTATCGTAAAAATGTGTGCAAATCTTTGAATATATATGTTTACATTTTTAACTCAAATCTTTGCTTCTGGGGGTCCCTGGAACAAAACCTCTTTCACGTCAAGGACCACCAAAATTATATGTATTTGGCTGCGGACCCCCATCTCAAAATAGGTTGTTCCAGGGACCCCCGTGAAGCAAAGATTTGGGTTAAAAATGTTCCCTTTAAAAAAAAAAAGGTATATTCAAAGATGTGCACACATTTTCACGATTTTTCAAAACAGATCTACAAGCTCATAGCGCAGCACTCGGTGCCGCGCTATGAGCTTGTATATCTGCTATTTTTGAATAGGCAAAGGAATACAAAAATAATGGTTAAAGAGGTTTACACAGATGCGTTCCCGGTCTTAATGAGTTAACTTAATAGTTTCTGCTCTTCGGGGGGAAAGGAATGGTTGTGTGAGCCATGAGCACAAAACGCTGAGTCAGGATAAGAGGAGGAGGGGGGGTTATATGGGGGGGGGGGGGGGTGGGGGGGGGGGGGGGGTGGGGGGGGGTCCATTACCAATCATTTTTCTAAAAAAGTACTTGTTGGAGTGTAATAGATATTACAAAGGAATAATAAATGAGAGAGAGGAAGAAAAAAAAAGCTGTAGTTAAGTTTAAGGACATTACAGAAGAGGTGGAAAAGAGATTATGCCCCAAAATAGAGAGATCATGCAGGGCCAAATCTCTGCTGCCAACTGCATTCATTAAATAAAAGGGGGGGACAAAAGAAAGATCCATCTTAACCCATTAAGACCGGGAACGCATCTGTGTCATTTTAAGATGTATTTGGGCTATTTAAAAATAGCAGATCTACAAGCTCATAGCGCGGCACCGAGTGCCGCGCTATGAGCTTGTAGATCTGCTATTTTTGAGTGGTGCCAACCACTCCTACATTTGACTTTGTCCGTGTGTCCGTATGTCCGTCCGTCCGTCCGTATGTCCGTCCGTATGTTTGAGCACGGCTGATTGGTCAAGCTTCACGTGACACGTGACAATATGTTGTGACGTGTCACGTGACAACATATTGTTGCTGATTGTTGCGGATGCAACCAGTTACACTTTCAAAGGCACCACTCTCTCTCTTCACACTGGGTGTGATTTCTTTTTCAATGGTGGAAAATGTGCGCAAATCTTTGAATATTTTTTTTTTAAAGCAAACGTTTGTAAAGTATTGTGTTCTCCGCAAGCCAAGATTTGAGTTCACAGTGTTCGCTTAAAAAAAGTATAATACTCAAAGTTTTGCACACATTTTCACAATTTTACAAAAAAAATAGCAGATCTACAAGCTTGTAGATCTGCTATTTCTGAATAGCCAAAAGTATAAAACAATGGTTATGGCTCAAATATGTAAATGACACAGATGCGTTCCCGGATTTAATGGGTTAATGCTTCCAAATAATGGAATACACGTTCAAGTGCAAAGCCTGAGTTATATACCGTATAGCCTTGGTTTGCACCGTTGCCATGTTTGCTTATTACAAGCGACGTTGGGCTTGTTTTTCTTAGATCGCGTCACATCAGAATGAACAACTTTGATGAAGGCAGTATAGTGTTGTTAAATGTTTCATGACGTTCAGTTTTACCACACATTAAAAGTCATTGTCGTGGTCCTTCAAACGTGTATAGAAAGTTCCAAAAAATTCCACTCCATTGATCCATGGCAGGTGTTTTGTTCTCACATTTCTAAAGCCTTTTCAACTGCAATCGCCTCTGCCCCCCCCCCCCCCTCCACCCCAAGGACCAAAGGAAAGGATTGGGGAGGGGAGGGGCAAGGAGGAGAGTGGGCGGGATTAATCGGCTGTGACCTCACTGCCGAAGGGCCAAGCTCAGATTACTTTCCAGCCTAATTATTCAGAAAACCCCAGACCACAGAAAATCCACTGAATGTTCAAAGTTCAGATTTTTTTGGGTGTAATTGAGGTCATAAAACCCCCCAAAAAACATTAAAAGAAAAAAGAAAAAGTGAAAATGAATGTCATAGAACCTTTAAAAAAAACATGTTTATTTTCTTCATCTCCTGTTTTCTGCCCAACAGCAGATATGTTTTGAGGGACATTGAGAATTGAGCGCAGCTGATTGTCCTCTGAGCCTTTCTGAACACAACTAAACAGATCTAAAAAGCAGTGTGTGAAGGTCATGTTCACACTTCAATTTTAAAAGGCTGTAGAGAAACTATTTTTTATTTTATTTATTTTTTCTTTCATAAAGGAGGACCTTCACACTTTGTTGATGCAGGTTCAGGCACGATGCCAGACGAGGCAACCCGCCTGCTAAAATATACCAGGTACTGCTTTATAAAAAGGATTTCTGTTAAAGGAGAATCGCTCAGTTTTAAAATAAATCATTCATTGTTATTTGCATGGTTTAAGGCCTATCGCATTATGCCAATCAGTATTTATTTTGTATCGATCGTTTTTTTCTTTTTCTTTTCTCCCCAATTTCACAGCCCATTCACCCCTTGTTTTGTACAGTCCCTGTCACTGCCTGTACTGTTGGTCTGGGGAGGGTGAAGACCAGTGGTTCTCAACCAGTGGTCCGGGGACCACCAGTGATCCTTGAGGAGTTTCCAGGTGGTCCCCACTGAGGTAAATGATGGAGAGTCGGTAACCAAATGGACCCTTATTAGGTAGATGTTTAACTCTTGAGAGTGTAAAATTGAAACCAAAGTTTCATTTTACGCTCTCAAGAGTTACATTATTGTTAAACATCTGCATTACTTCATTTACAAGAAGTCTAACACAATTAGAGAATGTAGAAGATTTTTTGATCAACGTTTGCCTGTCATCTCTCAAATGATACTGACATCAATTAAAACAGTGGTGGAAAAAGTACTCAAATTCTTTACTTAAGTAAAAGTACAAATACTGCAATATAAAAATACTCTATTACAAGTAAAAGTCCAGAATTACAAATTTACTTGAGTAAAAGTACAAAAGTATTGGCATCAAAATGTACTTAAAGTACCAAAAGTAAAAGTACTAAATATTTGAAAATAGCAGATCTACAAGCTCACAACGCGTCGCGATGCGACGCGTTGTGAGCTTGTAGATCTGCTATTTTCAAATAGCTTAGGTATAAAATAGGGCTGAAATGGTTAATGTGTGTTTTATAATGTAATCATTTATATCTGAAAAGTAACTAGTAACTAAAGTTTTCAAATAATTGTAGTGGAGTAAAAGTACAATATTTGCCTCTGAGATGTAGTGGAGTAGAAGTAAAAGTATTGGAAATTGGAAATACTCAAGTAAAGTACAAATACCTAAAAATTGTACTTAAGTACAGTACTTAAGTAAATGTACTTAGTTACTTTCCACCACTGCATCAATACAGCATGGAATTGTGGACAAAATCTCATCGAATGCTAACTAAATATTCTTGGGTCTGAGAGTCTCTCATCAAATGGTGGTTCCGTGGCTCAAATGCCTGAATAAATAATGGACCGTGACATGAAAAGGGTTGAAACCACTGGCGTAGACGACCACATGTCCAGGGCTCATGTACATGCTGGCTTGTGGTGGAACATTTTTGTCAAAATTCAATTTTTGCCATGGACATAAAAAACGAGTGGACAACAATATCACCAGAAACACAGAAAGAGCTAGACCAGAAGGACCATAGCAGGCCTATAACTTTGAAAGTGTACACATGGAACAAAATGGACCCTCACGGGTCCATTTTGTTCCACCCTCACGGGTCCATTTTGTTCCATGGAACAAAATGGACCCTCACGGGTCCATTTTGTTCCATGTGTACACTCTCAAAGTTAAGGAAGACCTGTCCTTGCAAAAAATTAAAACATTTGAGAACCACTACTATAGTTGGACTCCTACTTTGCCACGGTGTCATAGTAAATCAGTGTCATACATATTCTGAAGAAAACCTGGAGACTCGACATTCAGTCATTGGGTCTTATGATCAAAATAAGAACATTACAATGGTGTGTAAAACAGAAAATCAGAAATTAGCCACGGATAAGACCTGCTAAATGACTATCTTTGTTGTTGTTGTTGTTGTGAGGGCTGGTATGAAAGGTGGGGTTTTATCCACAGAGACCCCCCCCCCCCCCCCCCCCCATCAGCTTAAGTTGTGTTCCAATTACAATGTTGTCTTCTCATTTTTTGTATATATATATTTTGTTTTTCATTTCTTTTTCACACTCCATGCTGACAGGTGTCGCCTCAGCCTGTAGGATTACGCGGGGCAACAATTATCACCCTCCTCCTCCCCGCCCGGCTTCTCTCCCCCGAACACGGGCCTATTGTGTTCGCATAGACGCTCGACAAAGACCCCTGAGCCTCCATTGTAGTGAGCAGCTACTGTATACTTTACTGTGCCACCCATGTGCAGTGTATTTCTTCATAACACTGACCAATCTTTGCAATGGTTTCATTTTACCATTACAATTATACCATCTACAGCATTGGTTCTCAAAGTGGGGTCCGGGGACCCCCAGGGGTACTTGAGGGGGTTCCAGGGGGTCCCCAGCTAAATGATGGATAGGAACCAAATGGACCCTTATGGGTCTGTAACTCTGAGAGTGTACAAATGGAACCAAATTGACCCTTATGGGTCTGTAACTCTGAGAGTGTACAAATGGAACCAAATGGACCCGTTAGGGTCCATTTGGTTCCATGTGTACACTCTCAGAGTTAAATTAACATTGATTTTACGATATAAATTGGGGTCTCAGAGATAGAAATGCCATTAAATGGGGGTCTGTAGCCCTAATGCATGTAAAACTGGGGGTTCTTGAAATTATAATGGTTGAGAATCACTGCTAAAAAACTTCTCTTATGGGGGTCCCTGGCATATCTTTTCAAATGGGGCGGGCTAAAAAGTGTCAATTTGGGGGTCCTTGACATGAAAAAGTTTGAGAACCACTGATCTACAGTACCATCAGTCGTGGAAACAAGTACTAAAATGTTTTAGTTAAGTAAAAGTACCAATACTGCAATGTAGAAACTGTTACACGTAAAAGTTAAACATGTACTTGAGAGAAAGTATTGGTATCAAAATGTACTTAAAGTACCAAAAGTAAAAGTAGGCTACTCGTTATGCACACAAGTTTGAAAATGTATAACAATCCTTTGAAAATAGCCGATCTACAACGTGTCGCAAAGCGACACGTTGTGAGCTTGTAGATCGGCTATTTTCAAATTGCCAAAGCTTAAATAGGGCTTAAGTGGTTAATGTATGTTTTGTAATAATAATCCTAATCTACAAAGTAACTAGTAACTAAAGTTTTCAAATAATTGTAGGGGAGTACAAGTACAATATTTGCCTCTGAGATGTAGTGTAATTTGGAAATACTCCAGTTAAATAAAGGTACCTCAACATTGTACTTAAGTACAGTACTTGGGTGCATATACTTAGTTACTTTCCACCATTGTCTACCATCATAAATTACCATTTTTCACAATGTGTTCAGGTCAATCAAGTTAATTCAATTAATTTCATTTCAACTCAATATACGTGAATGTATTGCCAGTGGGCAATGGGTTTACAAAGAACCAAAATAGAAAGAAAACATTTGTTGTTCATTGATTTGTTGTAAAGACACTTTCTCTCATTTGTGGCATCAACCGTTTTGTCAGTCAATGTGAGAATGCAAAGATAATATTCCCACACAGATGGCAGATCACAGAGAAGGAGAATCTACAGTATATGCAAGTGGCAATTAAACACGTCTAAAAAGTGTGATCTGAATATAAAACAGAGACTTTGCTGTAATGAGCTCTGTTGATTATCAATATGAACAATACAACATTTTGCCATCCATCAGCGTTAGTTAGTTACTCCATTTAAGTACAATTTTGAGGTATTTTGACTTTACTGGAGTATCTCCAATAAGTACTTTAACTTACTCCACTACATCTCAGATCCAAATATTATACTTTTACTCGACTACATAAATATGAAAACTTGAAACGGAACATTCTGCATAATGTGTACTTTCTACTTTTGGTACTTTAAGTACATTTTGATACCAATACCCTACTTTGGTACTTCTACTTGTCTATATTGCAGTATTGATACTTTTAAATAAGTAAAAAAAAAAAAAGACAAGTACTTTTCCCACCACTGTCAATCAATCAAAGAGACCACCTCCTGCCCTATAGGAACATTGGTAAATCATTCACCGTTCCCTCTCAATGTTCAACACTTCAAACTTTCATCACTTTGATTTCTCCAGAGGATAAATCAGCACAAAGTTCACTTACACTCTCCTTGTTCCCTTGTCTGGTTCTAGCGGCTCTCCCCTTTGTCTCAATCACTGGTGCAAAGTAACTAAGTACATTTACTCAAGTACTGTACTTAAGCCCTATTTTTTTTACCTTACTGGAGTATTTCCAATTGTCAGTACTTTTACTTCTACTCCACTACATCTCAGAGGCAAATAGTGCCACTACAATTATTTGAAAAATAGTTAGCAGTTACTTAGATTTTGATTATTATTGCAAAACCTACATTAACCACTTCAGCTCTATATACATTTCGGCCATTTGGAAATAGCCAAAACTTTTATACATTTGAAAACGTGTAAAATGGGACATTCTGCATAATGAGTACTTTCACTTGTAACAGAGTATTTCTACATTGCATGTATTGATACTTTTACTTAAGTAACAAATGTGAGTACTTTTTTTCCCCACCATTGGTCTCCAAGCAGCAGAGGCACAATGCAGTGCAGAGTGGCAGCAGTTGATTGAGCTCACGGCCATGGTCTAGTCTGTCTGTGTGTGTGGTCTTGTAAAGCCTTTTCTTCCAGAGATCCCCATGGGCCACGTCCCTCCGTGGCTCGGGGATTGTGCAAGGGGCTGGTGTTGCCATGTCTGCTGATTATAAGCGCCTTTGGGGCTCGTTTTTCCTGTAAATGTTGGTGGTTGCGGGCTGCAGTTTTTTTTTGGGCTTGTTTCTTTCCAAATGTTGTTTAAACCAATGGTTCTTAAATAAGACCTGGAACTGTGTCATTTTTAGATTTGAGCTAAAAAGCATTATTTTATACTTTTGCTATTCAAAAATAGTAGATCTACAAGCTCATAGCGCGGCACCGAGTGCCGCGCTATGAGCTTGTAGATCTGCTATTTTTGAAAAATCGTGAAAATGTGTGCAAATCTTTGAATATATATATATTTTTAAAGCGAACACTTTTAACTCAAATCTTTGCTTCTGGGGGGTCCCTGGAACAACATATTTTGATGGGGTCCACGGCCAAATACACATCATTTTGGGGGTCCTTGACATGAAAAAGATTGAGCACCACTGATATAGAAACATACGTTTTTCAGAAAACTGTTGAGATTCAGGAGACATGTAGAATCGGCTTCAGGTCTCAATGGGTTAAACCTTTTCATGTCAAAGACCCCACCCAAAAAAATACATATGTATTTGCATTTGTCTGCGAAACCCCACCTGAAAATATGTTGTGCCAGGCAAATAATGTCTGAATAAGAGCTCTTCACAGACCCCCTGATTTAGAAAATACCTGGACTACAGGTCTGCTGTATATCAAATCATTGGCTTAGGAATCCGACAAAAACTAAAAAAATATCCATGAATTCAAGTGTCCATGGGGTAGGACTAGCCTGGTTCCAAACCATAGACCCCGCCCACTCTCTGAGTGGACCGCCCCTCTTGGTCTGGTGTTGTAAATGTGAACCTATAGGACTTTATTCGGTACAAAAAGTATACCGTCCAATGAGAGTCGGAGGTGGGGGTGGGTCTAACAACAAGCCAATCAGCGGATATCTGCTAAAACAAGCTGTGCGATGACGTCAGATGTAGGCGGATCCGTGGATCTCTTGTGATTGGTTTAGGGACATTTTTTTAATCCCCTCCCCCTTGTAATCGCCGAGACTGCAACCAATTTCAGACTGAAGCGCCACGCAGTGGTGTAAAGTAACTAAGTACATTTACTCAATTACTGTACTTAAGAACAATTTTGAGGTACTTTTAATGTACTGGAGTATTTCAAATATGCTGTACTTTTACTTCTACTCCACTAAATCTCAGAGGCAAATATCATACTTTTACTCCACTACAATTATTTGAAAACTTTAGTCACTAGTTACTTTGCAATTATCAATGATTACATTATAAAACATACATTAACCACTTTAGTCCTATTTTATACCTAGGCTATTTGAAAATAGCCGATCTATGCGACGCGTTGTGAACTTGTAGATCTGCTATTTTCAAACATATTTTGAGTACTTTTTCCACCACTGGCTCCACGCAGCTTCGGGCTGATAGTCAGGCTACAACAGGACCCGAGAGCCGCACGGGTCGAGCCGCGTTCTATCATAATCACTCGCCACCGGGTCGGAATCGGCGCCATTACCTCAGCACTCGGGTCTGTCCATCATTATGTGTGTGTGTGTGTGTGTGTGTGTGTGTGTGTGTGTGTGTGTGTGTGTGTGTGTGTGTGTGTGTGTGTGTGTGTGTGTGTGTGTGTGTGTGTGTGTGTGTGTGTGTGTGTGTGTGTGTGTGTGTGTGAGCGTGGCTGCATTAATCAGGAGAGAAAACGCAATGAAGTGCTGTTTCACTTTTTTGATGTACGTGCATTTATTGCCAGTGGGCAATGGGTTTACAAAGACCCAAAATAGAAAGAAAAACATTTAGTTGTTCATTGATTTGTTGTAAAGACACAGAGCTGACACTTTCTCTCATTTGTGGCATCAACCGTTGTGTCAGTCAGTTTGACAATGGAAACTCCCACACAGATGGCAGATCACAGAGAGAGACAATCTATATGACAAATGGCAATTAAACACGTTTATAAAGTGTGATCTGAATATAAAACAGAGACTTTGCTGTAATGAGCTCTGTTGATTATCTGTGGCGGGAAAACATACTCAAATGTTTTACTTAAGTGAAAGTATCAATACTGCAATGTAGAAATATTGTGTTACAAGTAAAAGTCCAGAGTAAAAGTACAAAAGTATTAGCATGAAAATGTTCTTAAAGTACCAAACGTAAAGTACCAAACACAATGCGTCGCATCTCGACGCATTGTGAGCTTGTAGATCTGCTATTTTCAAATGGCCGAAATGTATATAGGGCTGAAGTGGTTAATGTATGTTTTGTATAATAATCACAATCTACAGAGTAACTAGTAACTAAAGTTTTAAAATAATTGAAGTGCTGTTTAACTTGTGTGTGATATTTTAGACAGACCTAGGATCAGGTTAGCTGTGCATCTTGCGTGATGTTTTATGCTGGTTTAAGATCAGCATAAAAAATCAAAGAAAAAAAAAACTGATTTGAAAACACCGGTGTGCAAATCATCCTTTTAGATCGTATTTTTTTAAATAGCAGAAGTATGTATGGGTTTAAAATGCTCCTGTGACCTAGTCACTTTTTTGGGGCTTGTTTTATTTTTTTCATAGACCTGGTTGCTTATTTCCGTCCCAAAATCTGGCAACGCTGCAAGGAAGGTGGCCTCGCTGGCTTTATGTGACAAGCTGAGGTCTGATGGAGTCCAGACAGTGACAGGATGAAGAGGAGAGAGAGACACAGTGACAGGATGAAGAGGAGAGAGAGACACAGTGACAGAATGAAGAGAGAGAGAGAGAGACACAGTGACAGGATGAAGAGAGAGAGAGACACACAGTGACAGAATGAAGAGAGAGAGAGAGACACAGTGACAGAATGAAGAGAGAGAGAGAGAGAGAGAGAGAGAGAGAGAGAGAAACACAGTGACAGGGGGTTTGTGTGTCCGTCACAGCTTCCATGCCATTGATTCCCCGGGTGGGCTACACACGGTGACCCTCTCTTTTAATCTGCTGCAAAGAGCTTGACCCGTTGAGGTCAGCTCTCCTGGGGCGGAGGAGACGCCATAGGACTCCAGTCCCCCCCCCCCGACCTACTGGAGCTCAAATGGAAAATATCACCACACTCCTAGCTCTGCCCCCCCATGGCTGGTTTAAACTGGGGACCTCAAGGTCACTGTAAAAAAAATACCAAAAACTAGAAACAATAGCTGTCAACAGACGGACGGAGGGACGGACGGACGGACAGACAGACGGGGGACAAAACTTTGGCGTTCGGCCCGTCTGAGACAACAACTTTGGCATAGGATCTATACAGAAAGCTACTATGGTGCTAAAAATTGCCTGTATATGGCTTGATGTCTTTTTCAACAACAAGCCCATTGATATCCGACGGTCGAAAACCGACCAAGCTTGCTCGGACTGTGACATCAAAGTCCAGGGGCCAATCCCTCTTTCTAGCCTAATTATTCAGAAAACCCCAGACCACAGAAAATCCACTGGATGTTCGATACATTTTCGTGACAATATGTATTGTTTTGGGGGGGAAAAAAGTTTAAAAAAATAAATAAATGTTTGCAATAATAATGCAAAAACAGAAGTATTTGTTTGCATTTACTTTTTTTTCCCCCCATATACTTTCATAAGCTCCCCCCCCCATATATTTTCATATTAAAATAGTGCCATATATCGTATCGTATCGATATCGTATCGATGTTGTGAGCCCAATATCGTACCGTATCGTTTCGTGAAATTAGTGTATCGGCGCACCCTACATGAAACCGTTAAAGGGTTATAGAAGGTTTTGGCGTATAGTTCAGTCATGGATATCTGGACGGGGGACGGGGGGGTCTAAGATATAGTGGAGCTTTGAGACACTTGGCCATGAGGAGCCTTTGTTGTCAAAGCTGTGACATATTGTTTCAAGGGCACACATTTTGGCCAGTGAATTTAAAAGGTCAGTGTTTGAGAAAGTGTAAATTAATGTGAGCTATCAATTTTAAGTTCTACAAAAAAAAAGTGACATATTTTCAGGCTGACGCGTTTTAATTAGGACATCAATAGTGTCACAACATAGTGTCTTCACAGTGGACACACAATCGGGGAAACCTCGCTTCAGTTTTACTGTTGTGGCCGTATAACATTTAACGCTGCACGGTAAAAACCCTCAGTGTCCATTTCACACTGAAAGTGTGCAAAATAAATGTAATCAAATGGACCATGTGGTTATATTGTACACTCAAAGGGTCGTTTGACGCTGGGGTTCTCGGTCGGATCAGCGGGGAAAAGCCAGTGGTGGAAAAAGTACTCAAATGTTTTACTTAAGTAAAAGTACCAATACTGCAAATAAAAATACTCAGTTACAAGTAAAAGTCCAGAATTCAAAATTTACTTGAGTAAAAGTACAAAAGTATTGGTATCAAAATGTACTTAAAGTACCAAAAGTAAAAGTACTAAAATGTTTGAAAATAGCAGATCTACAAGCTCACAACGCGTCGCGATGCGACGCGTTGTGAGCTTGTAGATCTGCTATTTTCAAATAGCCTATGTATAAAATAGGGCTAAAGTGATTAATGTATGTTTTATAATAATCATAATTTATATCTGAAAAGTAACTAAACTAAAGTTTGCAAATAATTGCAGTGGAGTAAAAGTACATGTTTTTCCTCTGAAATGTAGTGGAGTAGAAGTAAAAGTATTGGAAATTGGAAATACTGAAGTAAAGTGCAAATACCTCAAAAATGTACTTAAGTACAGTACTTAAGTAAATGTACTTAGTTACGTTCCACCACTGGGAAAAGCTGACCACAATCCAGCTCTTGCTGCCCTCGAGCGCGTGGACAAACGAGCACGAGCGGCAGAATTTCACGGGACCGCGTCCGCCTGCCTCACTGCCCCTCAACATCCCAAATAATCGCCAGCCTCTCATTGTAAATGAATTACTAAGGTGATGGCTAGATTATAAAGAAGGCACTCTTATGTAAGTAGTGTATTATGATAACATTACTGAAATTAAAAAAAAGTAAAAAAAGAAAATTGAACACTAAACATTGACAATAGCAGATCTACAAGATCACAATGCATCGCATCGCGGCGCATTGTGATCTTGTAGATCGGCTATTTTCAAATGGCCGAAATGTATATAGGGCTGAAGTGGTTAATGTGTGTTTTGCAATAACAATCAAAACCTACAAAGTAACTAGTAACTAAAGTTGTCAAATAATTGTAGTGGAGTAAAAGTACAATATTTGCCTCTGAGATGTAGTGGAGTAGAAGTAAAAGTACTGAATATTGTAAACACTCCAGTTGCGTAAAAGTATCTATAAAATTGTACTTGAGTAAATGTGCTTAGTTACTTTAAACCACTGAAACATGTCCACCAACAACGGATGATTCAATTAAGTGTGTTAAACCGTGTCAGAGGTGAAGGCGTACATGAAGATAGAAGCAAAGAATAACTTCACATAAGCGGGTCTGAACGTAGTCAAAGCTGTCACCTTCATCATTTAGTGACATAACACTTTAAAACACCACATGCTCTTGTCTCTCTCTCTCCCTCTCTGCCCTCCCCCCTCCTCCTCTCCTTCTTCTCCAGGAGAATAAATAAGATAAGGGAGGAGAAATGAAAGCATTCATCATTCAAAGTGGAAAAGGGTAATTTAGCTCGCTGCCCCTCCTGACAGCTTTACAACTCAACGTCGTATTCTATTTTAATTGGCAATCATGAATTAGCTGAACGAGAGCTCGTGTTCACACCGCCAATGTCTCTCTCATTGCCGCCTTTTAACCCATTAAGAGCGGGAAAAAAGCATCTGTGCATAACCACTTTAACCATTATTTTATACGTTGGGCTATTCAAAAATAGCAGATCTACAAGCTCATAGCACGAAAAATGAAAAATGTGTGTTTTAAAGCGAGCATTTTTAACTCCGATCTGTGCATCTAAGGGTCCCCTAGAAAAACATATTTTGAGATGGGGGTCCACGGCCAAATACATATAAGCTTGAGCTTGTAGATATGCTATTTATTTATTTATTCATTTTTAATCGTGAAAAATATTTTTTTCCCCCCAAAGATTTGCACAAATCTTCCACGATTTAAAAAAAAGAAATAGCAGATATACAAGCTCTACAAGCTTGTATATCTGCTATTTATTTTTTGAGCTTGTAGATCTGCTATTTATTTATTTATTTTTAATCGTGACTTTTTTTGTTTTCAAAGATTTGCACAAATCTTCCATGATTTAAAAATAAATAAATAGCATATCTACAAGCTATACGGCGCTATACGGCTATATTGTATATCTGCTAATTGCATATATTATATCTGCTAATAATTCTATATAATAGCCAAATAAATCTTAAAGCGACACAGACGCGGTCCCGGCCTTAACGGGTTAATTGGGTTGACTTGATGGGTTCCTGTGATAAGGAGCAGACAATACATCCTCATGATTGGCAACCCATTTGGTTGCCAGGTAATTAGGCTGCGGCCAAATCAAACATGGTACGTTTTTTTATTCCTCCTCCCCCAGCAGGTGCAGAGGGTCCTCTCTATTACACATTTGTCACTGTACGCTGTGTAGAGGAACGTGGCTGTTTAACATGAGAGAGATACAGTATTTGAAAACCCTTACAGCAGGGGTCTTCAACAGGGGGTCGGGGGACCCCTAGGGGGCCCTCAGAGAGTCTGCAGGGGGGCCACCAAATCTTTGAGTGATTAAAAAAAAAAAAAAAAAACTTAAACCACTTGCATCACAGAATAGGGATGCTGGGGTTTATGCTATAGGGTTGTGAGCTTGTAGATCGGCTATTTTTGGTGAAGAGGTTTGGTGTAGAGGGAAAAAAAAAAGAGCAGACCAAGTACAGAGCCAACGGTCAAGTTAACGTAGTTTAAGTATTGAGGGTTTAAAGGGATAGTTCACCCCCAAAATGACTTTATTTTCAATGGATTAGTCACCCCATGGAGACTTGAATTCATGCATATATTCTTTTTCAGTTTTTGTCTCATTCCTAAGACAATAATTTGATGACCGGCAGCGGTTCCGGCCGGAGACACAAAGAGTCTCCTTTGTGTCTCCTACCGGAACCGCTGCCTACATAACTGTCCACTGGTCATCAAATTATTGTCTTAGGAATGAGACAAAAAACAAACAAACAAATATACATGAATTCAAGCCTCCATGGGGGTAAATAATTTTGTCACTTCGACAAAAAACATGATGTATTGTCTGAAAATACACATGGGGTGTGTTAGGAAATGCCAACCGGGAGCGCACTCTCCTATTAGTTTGTATTGGCCGGTGTGCTCAGTGCTGTATTATCCCAACGCACCCATCATGAACATGAATACAATATACAGTGGGGGGTCCCTGCCTCATCTCTCTCTCTCTCTCTCTCAGCTATAAGGGGTCCTTGGCCTGGAAACGTTGAAGACCCCTTACAGCAGGGATGATGCAACTTTGATGATGTAGAGGGTCACTATATTTCCACACTCACTCCAGAGGGACACATTATTGCATGTACTGTCAGGCAGAAACCTCTTATCTTCGTATTTTAACTTCTTTTTCGCGATTCTTTGTCACACAAAAGTAGCAAAAATACCAGATCTACAAGCTCAAAACGCGTCGCAGCGCGACGCGTTTTGAGCTTGTAGATCTGCTATTTTTGCTACTTTTGAATTGGAATCGTGATTTTTTTTTGGGTGCTATTTTTGAATTGGAATCCTGAAAAGTAACATTTTTATTGAATTTCAAATGTATTTAGTTATACTTATGCTGACTTTATGAACTTAAATACAAATACATTTGAACATTAAAAAGACAATAGAAATGTAATACTAGTCATTAAGCTACTAATACAGACTGAAGTAATTAAAGCGGGTCATGTTTGCATGTTTGGAATCATAACAGCTGAAATCAATAATATATCACTATTCTGATATTAACCCGCGGGACGCATTAAGTGAAGGTGGGGGCCGCATGTGGCCCCCGGGCCGCCAGTTGCCCATGTATGTCTTACAGTAGTGGTTAATGTACAGTATCTAACTATATAAATGGCGAGCAACTTCCGCACCCTCGGTGGTGACACCCCACAGCTCTGTTATCGGATAAACAACGCACCGCCAGACCACATGTCGCCTACTGACTCGCCACGGCGGCCGCACTGAATTTACGCCTCGCGTAGGGGACATCTCACTGTTCACTACACCTTTTCCACCGCGCAACATAATTAATTCTACTCACCAAATGTCGGACAAAACGGAAGGGGAGGCAGCTTCGTACCGTTTACCGTGCGCACGACCTCATCACCACAACACCAGGCAGCCGCTGCGGGGGTTTTTTCCTTTTTTTCCACACTTTTTTTTTGGTCACCATTTTCTCCAGGCACCATTTCTGGTGTAACGTCGGGTGTTTCTTTTCACCAGCCAATCACCTTTCACGTTGCCACGTCCGTTGCCACGTCGCGCTGACGTACGCTAAACAAGCGCTGCCGTGCGCACAATGCAAACGTGCCCAAAGGCGCGCAAAAATAAGCCGACCATTGCTTACACACAAAGTCAGACCTGGCAACGCAGCCTACGCCAATCATGTGTGAGAGATCTACAAGCTATGGGGCAGAGACGCCACCGTATCTTAGCAACAACTACAGCGCTCACTCTCATTGGTCGTGTCACGCTAAGAGCAGTCTCCAGACAATGGCATCGCAGACAGCTTGCTGTTACTGCTGTAGCCATCACAGGCAGTTGCAGCACGACGGACAGGGCGCTGTGATAGCTGCCATGTCGCTAACGCTAACCTGGTTGTCATGCCTGCAGCGGCTGTGCAATCACTTTGTCAACAATGCACGTTCGTGTGGTCAATGTCTATATTGCTGCTCAGTTCGTCCATTGTAGATGGTGTATGTTTGTGTGTGTCTTCTGGAGAACTATGTAGCCCCCCCCCCCCCAAATACACGTACTCACAACAACACCAGGCGGCCGCCATCTTGCAGAAAGGGCTGCCATTCGCCAGCTTTCAGAAAAACAAGCAACCACCTTCATATTTTTTTTTTTTTTTTTTTTTTTTTCCTTTTGGAAATTTTCATCCCACGATTTCCGCGCCGACCACCAGGGGGTCCGCGGACCCCCTGGTGGTCCGCGAAACATACAAAATATAATTTCTTCTACTTATTTTTCATCATTTTGTAACTTTTACTTTACACTTTCTTACAATTTTTTTTTTTTTTCCCTTTTTGCAAATGTTACTTAGACAATTTGTCTACCCCCATATACACACGCCCACGCGGGCCCCGTGCGCGTACATGCCTCTAACAGCCATAATCCCCATCTATACTGCCCACTCTGTGCTGCAGCTACACGGATACAGACACAGGGACACGGAGGGACCAACAAAGCAAAGCCCCGTGCGCGGCTGGGGTTGAGGGGGGCGTAGCCCCCCGAAACTCTAGTGTTTTATAATAATGATATAATATAATAATACTTGTATAATAACACTTTAACCCATTAAGACCCGGGAAAGCAACCACTTAAACCATTATTTTATACTTTGGGCTATTCAAAAATAGCAGATCTACAAGCTATAGCATATTTATATCTGCAAAGTAACTAGTAAGTAAAGTTTTCAAATAAATGTAGTGGAGTAAAAGTACAATATTTGCCTCTGAGATGTAGTGGAGTAGAAGTAAAAGTACTGAAAATTGTAAATGCCTAAAAACTCACATGTTCCAAAACTGTTGCTTTCCAGGATTCAAATTCAAAACGGTCAGAAGTAGCAGATCTACAAGCTCAAAACGCGTTGCATGTAGATCTGCTACTTTTGATGCTTTCGTGTGACGCTGTAGTGTGATCAAGTAGGGGTGTAGAGTTAGCTTAACCCTGTGTTGGTGTATTAATATTATTAATATTAACGTGAATATTAATATACTCAGGCATCAGGATACCCATCAAAGTAGAACAGTGGACCAGATGGATGGAGATGAAAGTCACATATTTATTTTAGCAGAACATTACAAGCAATGGCAGTGGGACATTTTTATTCAAAGATTTGCACACATTTACAAGATTTTTCCAAAAATAGTAGATCTGCTAGGAAGCAGGAAGTGACACGCTATGAGCTGGACTCGTGACATGAGAGACAGAACAGAAGTGTGATCTACTTGAGGTCACACAACTCAGCAGTGGCTCCAGATGAATGAAACTTAAGTCCAGCATGGAGGTTGTGTGTGAACGTGGTGTGGACTGTGTGGAGGAGAGTCATGGTGTCAGACACACTGTAGAAGGACAGAGTACCTGCACTGTGGTCCAGGTACACTCCTACTCTGGAGGAGGACACACAGCCTGGGATGTCACTATCAATGCCTCTGTGTGTGAAACTATAACCTTGTTCGGTACACACTAAAGACCATGATTTATCATTCCATCCAAATCTACATTCAAGACCAAACCCTGTTCTGCTGATATCTTTATATGAGACTGCTATATAAACCCAGTCTCCACTCCACTCTACCTCCCAGTAACAGCGTCCAGTCAGACTCTCTCTACTCAGAACCTGAGGCCAAACAGTGAATCTCTCTGGGTGATCAGGATGTGATTGTGGTTCGTCCATCACTGTTACTTTTCTGTTCCCTTTAGACAGAGACATGCATTGATGAGCTGTGTTTGGATCCAGTGTGATTGGACGTGAATATTGTAAGAAGTCAGCTCTGGTCTTGGGTTCTGCTGGTGTTGACAGTGAAACATTCACTCTGTTCACTGTCTCTGAGACGTTTGTCCCTTCCTCTGTAAAGGTCATTCCAGACGGGAAGCGGGCGACGCCCCTATGTAAATCATTTTCAAGGAGAGGCGGGCGATTATTTGGGAGGGTCACAGAAGTTGAGGGGCGGTGAGGCGAGCGGCTGCGGTCCCGTGACATTCTCCGGCTCGTGCTCGCTTGTGCAAGAAGTTGAGGGGCGGCAAGCGGGCGGCAAGAGTCTGTTAAGACCTTTAGAATGTCCTCTAGTCTGTCTCTCATCTTGGACACGGCCACAGTCACATCTTCAAAGTATCTCAGAGGACGGTCCTTGCTGCTGACTGGGTGTGTAGATTCACTGATCGTTGAGAGGGAGGAGGTGCAACGCTGTAGAAAATGGATGTGATCCTCTGTGAGCGAGAGCTGCTCCAGCTCAGCGTGTCTCCTCCTCAGTTCAGTGACCTCCTGCTCCACACGCCTCCTCAGTTCTTCAGCACGACTCACTTCACGTTCCTGCTGCTCTCTGATCAGCTCCCTCACCTCAGATCGTCTTCTCTCCATGGAAGAGATGTGCTCAGTAAAGATGATGTCACTGTCCTCCACTGCTCTGTCAGCACAGTGGTTGATGGACTTCACCTCCTGGTGAAGCACCTTCAGGTCTTTCTCTCTCTCCTGGATTCTCTGCTGGATGTTCTGCTGACTCGTATCGAGCTCTTTCTGTCTCTCGGTACGTTCTGCTACAACTGAGATGGTATCGTGACCTTTGTGTTCTTCCACGGAGCACAGAAAACAGATACACTGCTGATCGGTACGACAGAAAAGCTCACTCAACTTGTTGTGACGAGAGCAGATGTTCTCCTGAAGCTCGCTGGAGGCTTTGACCAGCTTGTGTTTCTTAAAGGCAGGAGACTGATAGTGAGGCTGGAGGTGAGTGTCACAGTAAGAGACCAGACACTGAAGACAAGTCTTCACAGCTTTCAGTCTCCTCCCAGTGCAGACATCACAGGCCACATCTCCAGGTCCAGCATAGCAGTGATCAGGAGGAACAGCTTGGAGTCCTGTTGATAGATTGATACATAATTATGTATTTATCAATCTGATAAAAAATGTATTTCATTTGTATGTGCCTGTATATACCCTCATATGTGGTAGCCGTATCAGCCAGCATGTCTCTGCTGCCGCAAAAACTTTTTTTTTTGTTACTAGATGATTCCCTAGGAGGGGTCCACACGCACCCTCTTATTTTTTTTTCTAGTTTGGATTTTTGTATGAGACCTCTGTACTGTATCTATAGCTACTGTATATGATACCACTGTACTGTATCTATAGCTGTATGAGACCTCTGTACTGTATCTATAGTTGTATGAGACCACTGTACTGTATCTATAGCTGTATGAGACCTCTGTACTGTATCTATAGCTGTATGAGACCTCTGTACTGTATCTATAGCTGTATGAGACCTCTGTACTGTATCTATAGCTGTATGAGACCTCTGTACTGTATCTATAGCTGTATGAGACCACTGTACTGTATCTATAGCTGTATGAGACCACTGTACTGTATCTATAGCTGTATGAGACCTCTGTACTGTATCTATAGCTGTATGAGACCTCTGTACTGTATCTATAGCTGTATGACACCACTGTACTGTATCTATAGCTGTATGAGACCTCTGTACTGTATCTATAGCTGTATGACACCACTGTACTGTATCTATAGCTGTATGAGACCTCTGTACTGTATCTATAGCTGTATGAGACCACTGTACTGTATCTATAGCTGTATGAGACCACTGTACTGTATCTATAGCTGTATGAGACCTCTGTACTGTATCTATAGCTGTATGACACCACTGTACTGTATCTATAGCTGTATGAGACCACTGTACTCTATCTATAGCTGTATGAGACCACTGTACTGTATCTATAGCTGTATGAGACCACTGTACTGTATCTATAGCTGTATGAGACCACTGTACTGTATCTATAGCTGTATGAGACCTCTGTACTGTATCTATAGCTGTATGACACCACTGTACTGTATCTATAGCTGTATGAGACCTCTGTACTGTATCTATAGCTGTATGACACCACTGTACTCTATCTATAGCTGTATGAGACCACTGTACTGTATCTATAGCTGTATGAGACCACTGTACTGTATCTATAGCTGTATGAGACCACTGTACTGTATCTATAGCTGTATGAGACCACTGTACTGTATCTATAGCTGTATGAGACCTCTGTACTGTATCTATAGCTGTATGAGACCACTGTACTGTATATATAGCTGTATGAGACCTCTGTACTGTATCTATTGCTGTATGAGACCACTGTACTGTATCTATAGCTGTATGAGACCACTGTACTGTATCTATAGCTGTATGAGACCTCTGTACTGTATCTATAGCTGTATGACACCACTGTACTGTATCTATAGCTGTATGAGACCTCTGTACTGTATCTATAGCTGTATGACACCACTGTACTCTATATATAGCTGTATGAGACCACTGTACTGCATCTATTGCTGTATGAGACCACTGTACTGTATCTAGACCACTGTACTGCATCTATTGCTTGAAGGAATGTGTCTTATCCTTTTAGTAGTAGTATGACTGTACTTGTGACATTTGCATTTCTGTCTAATAAAACATTAAATCAATCAATCAATCAATCAGACAGACAGACAGACAGAGAGATAGGGCTGGGCGATATGTCGACATGTATCGTCTGGACGGTAGAAAATGTCTATCGTTTAATAGGAAGCTCTATCGTTTATATCGCAATATATAGTATTAATATATATAATATTGATATTAATCCCAGAGCACCCGTGGGACGAGAGGGCAGCGAGCCCCCCCCCTCCCTCGCTCTGTCCCTCTCATAGAGTTAGGTCCCTTTCCGTCGGCTACGAGTATTTAAAGTTTGTCGAACGGCCGTGTTGCGCAAGTCCCCGATGCCGCGCGTAGCGGTAAAACATTATTTTCGGTGCGACACAAGTAGTGTAGTAGTAGTGTTGCTCCTATCTATGTTTGTTTCTGTAAGTGTAACTTATATTTTCCCCATCATTATTAAACTATTACTGTTGGATGCTGTGATCCAATGTAAACAATACGATGGAAAGCACTTCCTGGTCAGTGTTGCCAGGTTTTGTGAGAGAAACAAGCAACCCTGTCTATGAAAACAAGCCCAAAAGAAGCGACCATGAACCGTATCTTTGTCACAGTGGTGGGAAAAGTACGCAAATGTTGTACTTAAGTGAGGTATCAATACTGCAGTATTGTAGAGGTACGCTGTTACAAGTAAAAAGTCCCAAATTCAAAATTTACTTGAATAAAAGTACAAAAGTATTGGTATAAAAATGTACTTAAAGTACCAAAAGTAAAAGTACTAATGTTTGAAAATAGCAGATCTAAAAGCTCACAACGCGTCGCATCGTGGCGCGTTGTGAGCTTGTAGATCGGCTATTTTCAAATAGCCTATAAAATTGCTGAAGTGGTTAATGTAGGTTTTATAATATTATAATTTATATCTGCAAGGTAACTGGTAACTACAGTTTTTAAATAATTGTAGTGGAGTAAAAGTACAATGTTTACCTCTGAGATGTAGTGGAGTAGAAGTTAAAGTATTGGAAATTAGAAATACTCAAGTAAAGTACAAATACCTCAAAATTGTACTAAAGTACAGTACTTAAGTAAATGTACTTAGTTACTTTCCACCACTGCGTTATGTATTCTGAGTTTTTCACTTCCAAGGAGTAGTAGTAATACAATGTACAGTAGGAGAGGACTTTGCCTTGTGAGACAAAAAAGTGTTACATTTTAGTTGAATATTAATCTACATAAGCTAAATACTGGATATCAGTAAATATGCTTCTGGAGCCATAAGTGAAAGACCTACTTATTTCACTGCTGTGAATTGTTTACACAAAAAGGTAATTATTTGTTTAATTTTATTTTTATTTATTGAACTTAATTTCAGAAAAAGCTTCTCTTCTTGAGCCATAAGTTAATGATTTATTAAGTTCAATGTTGGGTTGTTTACAATAATAAGCTATTTCTATTCCAGCTAAATGTTTAAATATATATATGGGAAAAAAAGTACTTAGTTGGAAGATACATGTTGGAAGCAATGAAGCAATTCATATCTTTGTCATCCTCTTCAGAATTAGTCATCCTTATTTATTAGAATCTAGTAAATAAAACAGTAAACAGTAAATAAATGGTATGCCATTTGGTAATGTTCCATTTCTTCCAATTACTTTTTAAATGTACACAGTGAATACTAAACTGAAGCTTGACTTAAAAAAAACATTTAAGATTTTTTTTTTTATTTTTAAGAAATTTTAAAAATCGCAATCAAATATCAGTCAGAAAAATCGCAAATAGATTTTTTTCCCAAAATCGTTCAGCCCTACTGTTTACAAAGTAGGCTACTGCTACATGTTTAATACATTTAATGGCAGATGTTATCATGACCAGACCAACAAATATTTTTGCATGAATAGGCTACATGCTTGGAAAACAGGTTCTAAATAAAACAAATATTTAGTACCTACTACCTTTATTTGTTGAGTATATCATTTCAAACTGCATTTCCACATTGCAATTTTATGTGAACTATTCATTAATTGAATTTACAAAAAATGTGCTATATCGTATCGGGATATAAAATGAGCTATATCGGGATATGAGATTTTGGTCACATCGCCCAGCCCTGTAACAGACAGACAGACAGACAGACAGACAGACAGACAGAGAACTTAAAGGTCTCACCTGTCTTCTTCAGGCTCTCCACCACATCAGCCAACATGGTGTTTTTCTTCAGAACAGGTCTTGTGATGAAGGTGTGTCTGCACTGTGGACAGCTGAACCTCCCTCTCTGATCATCCTGGTTCCAGTAACCCTCGATACACCTGCTGCAGTAGCTGTGTCCACAGGGAACAGTCACTGGATCCTTCAGTAGATCCAGACAGATAGAACAGCACAACTGTTCCTGATCCACTTGACCTCCCTGCTGCGCCATCTTAGTACCACTGACTGTCTGTCTGTCTGTCTGTCTGTCTGTTTGTGTCTCTGTGTGTCTAACTGACTATCAAACGAAGGTTTCATTTCCTCAGAAATCACATGACATGGGCGGTTCTTCCTGTGTGTGTGTGTGTGTGTGTGTGTGTGTGTGTGTGTGTGTGTGTGTGTGTGTGTGTGTGTGTGTGTGTGTGTGTGTGTGTGTGTGTGTGTGTGTGGTGATTCACAGTGATTCACTGGTAGAAAATGTTTCCACTTGAGACATGAGTCAGTATTTTCTTCTATTGTTTCGTCTAAAGAATAACACACACACACACACACACACACAGGAAGAACCGCCCATGTCATGTGATTTCTGAGGAAATGAAACCTAACTAAACTCTCTCTCTCTCTCTCTCTCTCTCTCTCTCTCTCTCTCTCTCTCTCTCTCTCTCTCTCTCTCTCTCTCTCCATATATACAGCAGTGCTTCATTTAGACAGGCGTATTGATTGAGGAGGATTTGAATGGCTTGTTATTCTGTCATGCAATGTAAGCTTCTTATGTAATCAAATGATCAATTGCTATGTGAACATCGTTCAATATTTAGAAAACTGTTCCCCGAAGATGATTCCATCAAGTCAGTAAGGCCAGGTACACACTGCAGGACATTAGGTCCGATATTGCTGTCGCCGACCTTTTTTGGTGCTCGCCGACAAAACCTCCCGATCTGACGCAGATCGGCCTTTGATCGGCGAGATAATACTCGCTGTGTGTGAAAGGCTCCGCGACACAATGGCTGCGTTTACATGGACAGGTTTATTCCACTTCAATTCGGAATGAATGCTCATTCAGAATAGAAATGCTCATGTAAACGCATCGGTATGGCCATACCGGTCTGATCCGAATGAAATTTCATTCGGGTTTGAAGGGCTGGTATATACCGATAGAATCGGGCTACATTGCCCATGTAAACGCACTGGTATCAGACTGGTATACAGTTGTTCTTTTGCGCATGTGTCATTGTCTAGCGCGGTGCTTCTGGGTGGGGGGGAGAGGCGCAAGCCATGTGGAGTCTGGCGCTCCAAGCCCAAGTCGCAGACGCGCGTAGTTCTCCGCCGACCGGCTCCTCCTCCGGGTCAGCAGCAAATATAACAGGAGCTGATTTTGCTGCATTAAACTCATCAATAGTAGACCAATGGCCGTAGCCAGGATGCGGTGTGCTTCCATTATCAAACCTTCTCTCTACCTTCTCTCTCTTAACTTGTTTTATTGTCTCTCTTCTCTTCTTCCTCATTTACCTATATAGCTGGCAGCTTTGATTGATTGTGAGCTGTGGTTTGTTATTATTTCTCTCTGGCAGCCGTGACTTAGGCCTTGGCTAAACGTACATGGATCTTTTACTAAACGGATATTTTAGTCCTCCGTTTTTAAAAAGAATCCCTGGCCACATGACAAAGATAAACAAAAATCCCTGTCCACACATAGACGCAGAAACGCATCGATCAGCTGCATGTTTCAATTTTATATCAGATTTTATATTTACATTTATTTTATAATTATATATATGAGGGGCCAAATACAAATACATTTGTAATCACATGTTAAGGCCCAATACTGCAATAGCTGCATTATTTTAATAGCATACGTGAACAGCATACGTGAACATAAACGAAAACAACATTATTAGGGCTCGCTCAGCTGCTGCGCAAACAGTAGCCATGGTTCACATGACGCTGTCGAGTCTCTGGTTTATAGTGGTGTTCGTTTTTTTTTTACATTGCCAACTCTCACATGTACATAAACGTTCAGATTTCAAATATAAAGTGCTTACCCCTGAGCCATGGATGTTACAAGGCAATCCGGACCGTGATAAGTACCCGTATCTCCCGTATTGTTCAATAAAAAGCATTTTAATCCCATCGCCAGCCATTTTCTTTTTCTGTTCTTTTATTTTGGTAATGTATCAGAGTGCAATACACCTTCCAACCATTGGTGTCGCATGGTTGAAAGCATCGGAGAAAATTTGGAGAAAATGGCCGACGATCGGATTAAAATGCTTTTTATTGAACAATACGGGAGATACGGGTACTTATCGCGGTCCGGATCGCCTTGTAACGTCCGTGGCTCAGGGGTAAGCACTTTATATTTGAAATCTGAACGTTTATGTACATGTGAGAGTTGGCAATGTAAAAACATCGAACACCACTATAAAGCAGGGACTCTCGGCACCGGGGCGATTGTGTTTTAGGACGACAGACCCCACATTCAATCTGTGTGCGCGCCGTGTGTTCTACTTGGCGCAGAGAAAGAGGGTTTTCGTCACACAGTGAATGAGCTACTTTTCCCACCACTGTCTTATTATTAAGTATGACATTATTTAGCCATAAATGAGCGTGCCTTGTTTCATAGACTGTAAGTGTTGCTCTCTCTCTCTCTTCATTTATTATTATAATGACCATGAGCGGTCCGGTTTATGTATTATTGTACTATTTATTATTATAATGACCATGTGCGAATGCGCGATGACGTCATCGTTTCTCAAAATCTCCGGATTACATGTCCACACAGATCCACTGAAACGCATGTTTTGGAAAACCTTCACTTATTTATCCGTTTACAAAAATATCCGTTTTAGCGGCCAAAAACACCGTTTGCGTGTGGCTGAAAGGCCCAAACGCACACAAAAATGTGCGTTTAGAAAAAGATCCATGTACGTGTAGCCAAAATTGTTATTATTCATTACCAAGGCTGCCAGAGGTAAATAATACATATGTTTACCTGTCAAACACCCCCGCCCCCTCCCCCTCCCCCCGTCCCCAACCCGGCCCGAAGCACTCTGCGCATGACCAGAGTTCTATTCCGAATGAATGCTTTGCTCATGTAAACGATTGAGGAACAGGAATACTTTTATTCAGGTGCCATGTAAACAGTTGGGTATACATTTCTATTCGGAATGAGTTCATTCTGAATGAATAAATATTGTGCATGTAAACGCACCCAATGTGGCCGCGATTCTCCACTCTGCGACGGCTTTCCGACCGTTTTTAGACAACTAAACTGTTAGATATTCGGCCCTGTCGCAGACAGGAGATCGGACAGTATCATAGTATGAAACGGTCTGCGAGGAGATCCACGCTACAGCCAATGAGAGCACATTACAGCAACCGTGTCTAGGGGAGCGTCGCTGGATCTGACCACAACAAACAGTCCCTACCGCAATATTACCGTCCAGTCCTCTAATAAGTTAACATTATAAAACAAAATGAGAAAGTGAGCGAGCCTGGTGGGCTGTTTATTTTAGAGGAATTGTACAGAGAGACAGAGACAGAGCGAGAGCTCTCTCTCTCTGTCTGTGTGTGTGTGTGTGTGTGTGTGTGTGTGTGTGTGTGTGTGTGTGTGTGTGTGTGTGTGTGTGTGTGTGTGTGTGTGTGTGTGTGTGTGTGTGTGTGTGTGTGTGTGTGTGTGTGTGTGTGTGTGTGTCTGTCTTTGAGTGCAGCATGCGTCTGACACACGCTGTGTCTGAACATCGTTGCCAGATGTTGCGAGAGAAATAAGCAACCAGGTCTATGAAAACAAGCCCAAGAAAAGGCCACTTGAGCACTTTAAACCTATTTACAAATACATTGGATATTTTAAAATAGCCGATCTACAAGCTCATAACGCATCGCAGCTATTTTCAAAGAAAAATCTTGAGAAAATTGTGGAATATTTGCCAAATCCACACAGATCTTGTATGGGGGTCTATGGCACAACATATGGCATTTGGCAAGGGGGTCCTTGCCAAATGTTTGAGAACAACTGGTTCAAACAACATTAGGAAACAAGGCCAAAAAAAGCAACTACACTTTCAAGCAACTTTACAGAAAAACAAAGGCGCTTATAATAAGCGGACATGGCAATTCTGTCACAGCGGAATCAGCGCACTTGCCGTGCGAGAGAGAGAGAGAGAGAGAGAGAGAGAGAGAGAGAGAGAGAGAGAGAGAGAGGAACATTTTCTTAACCCATTAAATCCAGGAACGCATCTTCGTCATTTTTTGATTTATTTGGCTGTTCAAAAATAGCAGAAAATGCCGCGCTATATGAGCTTGTAGATCTGCTATTTTTAGATAAATTGTGAACATGTGTGCAAATCTTTCAATACTTTTTTTAAAGGAAACATTTGTAGCTCAAATCTTTGCTTCTGGGGGATTCTACAAATGTCTTCTAAATCCTAAACATATGTTACTATACAGTATATCAGTGGTTCTCAAACTTTTTCATGTTAAGGACCCCCAAAATGATGGCCGCGGACCCCCATCTAAAAATACATTTGTAAAACGTTTTGTTCCAGGGATCCCCAGTAGCAAAGACTCGCTTTAAAAAGTATGTATTCAAAATTGTGCACAAATATTCACGATTTTTTTGGTTGGCTAAAGAAATCTAAAAATGACACAGATGACACAGATCTTAATGGATTAATTGACAGATGAATGCAGAACTTGCCGAATACAAATACAGGAATTATTTATTTCTTTGTTTTTCCTTTATTTATTCAGGGAAGCCCGTTGAGAGCAAGCTCTCTTTTTCAAGGACACAGCATATACAATACAATACAATACATAATGAAAAACAATAACAAACATTTGAATCATATTTCAGTGTCACAGATGCGAATAAACATAGTGTTACATGAAACGGGTGTAGTGTGTCCTGGAGAAGCACCCTAAATGTCTCAATTGAGACCAATCGCACCAGTTTCAGAGAGTCCTGAAGTTTGTTCCATTTGTGTGGAGCATAATACATGAAGGCAGTCTTTCCTTGTTCCAGGGTTTCCGTTAGCCAGTATATACCGGCCATTGACCGGTAACATTTTTAATTGGCCGGTAAATATAAACACCACCGGCCACCGTGGCCGGTTGGGAAAATGCTGTTATTAGGCTATTTTATCATTTAAAGGGTAAGACCACTTTGGTAGAGGTTTGGGTTGTGTAGTTACCTTGCCATGATGTAACTCTAAAGGTGGGCAAGAAATAAAAAATAATTGCTCTATTGATTAGAAATTGATAATTCAAAATATGCTCCTCATTGACTTACATTGTACGGTAAAACAGCTCTCAAAGTCACTCTTTTAGCACATAAATGAACCCAAACATAGCTGATTCAGACAATATAGAACATCACCAAACCCAGTACTGTTTGTTTTTTTAATAAAAATGTCAACTTCCTGTTGATTTTACTATTTGAAGATCTGGATCCGGATCCGCCGATCCAGTCCAGGTTTTCTACTCATTAAAAATGGCAAAATCAACAGGAAGTTGACATTCTTATTTTTAAAAAAAACAGTACTGGGTTTGGTGATGTTCTATATTGTCTGAATCAACTTTGTTTGCGTTCGTTTTTGTGCTAAAAGAGTGACTTTGAGAGCAGTTTTACCGTACAATGTAAGTCAATGAGGAGCATATTTTGAATTGTCAATTTCTAATCAATGGAGCAATTATTTTTTATTTCTTGCCCACCTTTAGAGTTACATCATGGCAAGGTAACTACACAACCCACACCTCTACCAAAGTGGTCTTACCCTTTAAGCCTATTATTAATATTAGTATTTGCATAAAGTAGTTGGCTACAACCATTACAATCATAATCATTTAAAGTTTTTATCATGATCTGACTGTGTGGTTTAATTCCGACAGCCTGCTCGGCTGCTGCAGTGCGCTGCAGTTATAGAATAGCCTATTCGTTGTACGATGGTGTCGCACGTTGAAAACATCAGAGCTACAAGCTCACAGCACGTCGCAACGCGCCGCAACTATAAAGGCAAGTAATCAACCTCGCGCAAGGCCACATATATCATGACATATATAATTAACGTTAACAAAACAAAACAAAACCTACTTTTGCATATCAAGGTTGAATGAGAATCGATGTAAAGCCCAAAATATATATTAATTTGTTTATACTGTGCGACGGTGTTGCGCAGGGAAACCACAGCCCGCAGGGTAATTAGGACTCGCCCCAAAACACCCTCACCCCCATTTTTCAGGCGGACCAGCGGTTCTTGTATTTGTTTTACTGAGGATATGGGTAGAAATAGGTTTAGGATTAGGTATAGTTTTACTGAGGTTAAGATCAGGAATAAGGTTAGGTTTAGGCATAGTTTACTGATATGTTTAGGAATACCAGGCGAATACCGCCGGATTTTCCCCGGGGCGACTGTGATTTGGGGCGAGCGTTTTAGTATTCGTCTGCTGCGTGTTCAGCAGCGCAGCAGCGCAGCTCTAACGTAACGAGGTGTATTGAGCCCAATCATGTGACGTTAATTATAATATGGCCGGTAAATTTATTCTTTGGCCGGTAAAATATAATCCTGCCGGCCATGGTGGCCGGCCCCAAAAATGCCTAGCTGCTCTTATACGAGGACCGGAATATCTAATGTGGGTTTGTGAACGTGTTGAATGACCTGTAACCTTAGGTTTCAGAAGCGAGGATATAGGTACAAAGGAAGCTTTCTCCACACAAGGCCTTGGAATTGATTATCACTTTACTGTATGTCTCAACTTCATCTGACAACATCTACAGTACAGGCTACATATATAAAGCGTCTCGCTGTAAATCACAGCTACACACAAGACAGTGGGAAAAAGAAACCATGACAAATGCCACAAATACTAAAAAAGAAAAGATTTGCATAATAATATGTTAAGCCCTTTCCAATTGAATTTGCATTGAGGGATTAATACGGATATATTATTTTTTTTCTCCTCCATCACCTGCAGTAGATTGTAAGTGGATTTCCTGCTAGTTCTTAATATAAGACGTTAAATCCCTGCGGTGCCACAGTCTCACCCTTCACTTTTACACAAGCGGTCAAATGTTCAAAGCTTTTTTCTGTTTTAAAAATAGGAGGGGGGGGGGGGGGTAAAAAAAAGGAATTAAACATTAATGGGCTAATGAATAAATATTTTGTGTCTCCAGGACTCAGCACTTTTCTCCTCCAGAGTCCCGCAGCATGGCTTAATTAACTCTTCCTCAAGCCTTTTGTAAATTAACACGGTGCTGTGTGTTTTTTTTCTTTTTGTGTTTTTGTCTTGTTGAGACCGAGACCGAAAATTAAGTTAAGCCATTCACCCCGGGAAAGACTTTTAGATTGTACCTACATATACGAGTGTGTGGGTCAAGATGATTCAAACATAGCAGATCCACAAGCTCATAGCGCGTCACTATGAGCTTGTAGATCTGCTATTTTTAAAAACGCTTTGAATAGTTTTTAAAGCAAACATTTTTAAAGGAGTAGTTCACCCAAAAAGATGACTTATTTTCTATCAATTACACACCGCATGAAGCCTTGAATTCATGGAGATTTTTTTATTTTTTTTTTACAACAATTTGATGAGCGGGTGTATATCCGGTAGGAGACTCAAAGAGACTCCTTTGAGTCTCCTACCGGATACATTAGCATCTTTCTGCTGGTAATCAAATTATTGTCTCAGGAAAGCGACAAAAACAAACAAATCTCCATGGTTTCAATGCTTCATGGGGTGTGTAATTGATAGAAAATACGTTTTTTTTGGGGGGTGAACTACTCCCTTAACCCAAATCTTTGCTTCTGGGGGTCCCTGGAACAAAATATTTTGAGATGCTGGTCGGCGGCCAAATACATATCATTTTGGGGGTCCTTGACTGATATAGAAACATGGGTTTTTCAGAAAACTGTTAAGATTTAGAAGACGTTTGTAGAATTGGTCTCAGGTCTTAATGAGTTAAGCAGGGTTATGTTTTTGCGCAGTGATAAATACGACAGGGTTGAGACACATAATTACTGCACCTCAAAGTCGTTTCGTTTCAACTTACAGCAGTTTGGAGGTTTCTTTTTTTCTTATCCTTTTTTAGAGACATATGGCGCACCGTTGTGCTTCAGGCAAAAGTGAACTTTGGATGCCTTTGTACAGTGCTTCCCTTTTGGTTCAGTAATGAAGACGCTTCTTCAGTTTTTAACACCTTTAGACCGGGAACGCATCTGTGTGATTTTTTTATTTATTTCTTTGGCTATTCAAAAATAGCAGATCTACAAGCTCATAGCGCGGCACAGAGTGCCACGCTTTGAGCTTGTAGGTCTGCTATTTTTGTATTAAATCGTGAAAAATGTGCAAATCTTTGACTATATATATATTATTTTTTAAAGCGAACATTTTTAACTCAAATCTTTGTTTCTGGGGGGGTCCCTGGAACAATATACTTTGGCGGCCAAATACATATCATTTTGGGGGTCCTTGACATGAATAAAGTTTGAGAATCACTGACATTATAGCAACATACGTTAAAAAAAACATTAGAAGACATTTGTAGAATCCCCCAGAAGCAAAGATTTGAGTTAAAAATGTTGGCTTTAAAAAAATCTATATATTCAAAGATTTGCACACATTTTCACGATTTTTCAAAAATAGCAGATCTACAAGCTGCTATTTTTGAAATAGCCAAATAAATCTTAAAATGACACAGATGCGTTCCCGGTCTTAATGGGTTATATGATAAAAAAGTACAGACGGCAACGGAACTCACACTGTGTTTTGGATAGGGTTGTGGATGCTTCAGGATTTTATAACGATTCCCTCTAAAGCAGGCATCTTCAACATGTTTTTTCAGGCCAAGGACCCCTTAGCTGAGAGAGAGAGAGATGAAGCAGGGACCCCCCTATAATAGATGTATATGAATACTACACTGTTTCCTGTATGATTGTAGTTCTAACTTATATAAAACTTCTACAGAAAGGACATTTGTTCACTCTGCAGGTCTATTTACAAACTCACAGTAGCACACAAACCATGTTCTCACTATTTCTAAATAGAGCCATGTATGACTCTGTCCACTAGCCACACCTCCAGCTATGTTGTGTTCTTTCCTCGTTGTGTATAAAGGAGACACAGAACTGACAATCAGGAGGCTGCATGAGGCAGTCTCCCAGAGCTCACGTATTGTATAATAAATATGTTGATTCGTTCCACTCTACCCTCTGCTGGAATTATTTCCTTTATACTGACATAGAGTTTATGTTTTCCATTACACCCCTCACTACATATTATATACAATTGTGTTGCAACTTTTTCATAGACTTCATCAGTGGTGGAAAGTAACTAAGTACATGTTTTGTACTGTTTTGTTTTAGCTCTTGCTCATTTGATTTTGCTATTTTATCTCATGTGTTTAAGAAAGTAGGTAGCTGATATATTGCACTTTTACCTTAGCGCTAGGTATACTCTTGGTTGCTTGTTTTTGCAGAAAATGCACTTCAGACTTCTGGTGTTTAGTAGTTTCGTTCCCTACCTATGTTGAATGCACTTATTGTAAGTCACTTTGGATAAAAGTGTCTGCTAAATGACTGTAATGTAACACTGCAAAAAAAACAAGGTTTCCGGCTATGAAAACCGATGAATATGAGATGTAAACTCAGAGAATTTACAAGAATTTACAAGAGTTTTCCACTCGGAAAACTCAAAGTTTTGTAGGTCGGTAAACTCCTGTATGGTACCAAATTAAGTATGCGTGACCCCCTGCTGGGGTTGCTGCCAGAAAATCACACCTTCAGCCCTAACCTGGATTTCCACAATTTGGGAGGGGGGAGATCCCCCCTCCCTCCTCCCTATCTCGAGCAATGCTACTGAGCATGTGCAATAAGCCACCTATGATTGGCTGTGACGTAGGTGGGCATCCCTCCCTTATTTTGGGGGTCACATGGTGTGTGTGGGGGGGGGGGGGGGGCTCACAAGGTGACCCCCCTCCTAGGGACCTGGGGGGTGGTGCCCCCCCCCCTAGGGATCTGGGGGGTGGTCCCCCCCCCCCTTATTCCCTTATTTTATATATATATATATATATATATATATATTATTTATTTATTTTTATTTATGTATATATATTTATTCATGTATATTTGTATGTATTTATTTAGTTATATATACACACACACACACACACACACACACACACACACACACACACACACACACACACACACACACACACACACACACATATATACATACAAGATGCTGAAAACAAATAGGCAACAATCTCAGTCAGGTAAATTGTGTTTATTGATTAAAAAAAAAACAGTATACAGTATACTTTGGCTATTCAAAAATATCTTCTAAAACAGTAAAAAAAAAATCCCCATCTCCCCCTCCCCAAATGTTTTTTCCAGGGACCCCCAGAAGTTGTAAAAAACTCCCACAAAGGGGACAATAATTTAAAAAAAAATGTAGTTCTGTCTCTCATGCAGTGTCTTGCTGAACGAACGGCCTCTGCTTCTATTTGGAGTCCCTCCACCAAACTGGACAACTTAACAGTTACTGTGTAAGAGAGCTAAAAATGAGCTGTTCTGTGCCGGTGTGTCTCGCCGCACGCGGTGGTGATGAAGGGAACGCGGGTCTCTTCTGTTGTCTTTCCTCTCCTGAAGCACCTGGCATAAAGCCGAAAGCTCCTCATCTCTCTCGGGTGGAGATGAGACAATCCACACCGCCCGTCCATCTACGATGCCGTCCTCTTCATCTGACATTAGTTCAGGGACTGCATGCGCCCACACGGCCCTTTCTCCATCAGACTCCAGATATGCAGTCCTGGTGGTCATCAACTGTAAAACATAGAATAGCAATTAAATTATGTATTACATTACCATTATTACAGGAACACAGAATGTAAAACAAAAAAACATCTTAAAAACAGTTCCATATAACTTACCCTCAATCTTCTCTGTCGGGTCTTCATTGAGGCATTCAGCTTTTTCTTCTGGTCAGCATTCTCTGGCTGGTCCAGGCGATGGCTTCTTCTCAGAGACTCAAAGTGTGTCCTGCAAGCCGCTGAAATACAAGGAAAACACAATTAGGATCTATTTAGTTGTTTATCTCCACAAACAACACAATTCCACATCTACACTGCTCTAAAAGAGAACCTACATGTGACTGCAATTTTTAACTGGCCCCTGTAAAAGTCTAAGCTTTTACTGGAGCCAGTGGTGGAAGATGTACTTATAATATATTTTACTTAAGTAAAAGTAGCATATATTTCTTACCCGTTATAACGTCACGGTCTTCGTCGGGGAAAGCAATGCTGACCTGATCCAACATATGGGTCATCACTGCAAGATTATGTGGAGAATTGATACTGAAAATAAAAAGACAGAATGTTAGTTTATTCCAGCACACACAGCCATCAGTTCCAGACTCCAACCCCCTCCATTCGAAGCTCACACCTCCACCTCACCCTATTCAAAGCCTGCGTCAAAACCCACCTTCCCCTCCCCCCTAATTCAAACCTCTGTTTCTGCCTTAGCTTACTGGTTCCTTTTTAGAAGTATTTATCTCCTAATAAAGTTGTTGTTTTGTTGTAAAGCGACTTTACAACAAACTAAGAAAATCGCTATATAAATGTTATGTATTGTTATTACTTAGCTGGGGTAAATTACACAGTGATACAACAAAAAAAACGTACCTTTCTTTTGGATCAAGTCTCATGGCATTGTTTTCAGAGTTGTGTAGACGTCTCACCGCCTCCTGCAAACAGAAAGATTCACAAAGTTAGTTGGACTATAAAAGCATAAAGGCATTCTCGCCTTAGGTGGACACACACAGCCCCTATTTGCAGACATAATTTCACTTACCGCAAGCTTTGAATTCTTTGCTCTTTTAATCCTTTTTGCGGGCAGTGTAGAATCAGTGGCATTCTCAGCAGCAGTAGTAGCAGCAGCACCATGTAACTGCTCGATCTTCTCGAAGACTGGAGACTGCTGCTGGGTCAACAGCGGTGTTGCCAGACTTTGCGAGATAAATAAGCAAACAGGTCTACGAAAACAAGCCCAAAAGAAGCGACTATAAAAGGCCACACGAGCACTTCAAAGCTATATATGTCGTCCATTAAACTATGTGCATATTTATAAATGTTGGCTATTTGAAAATAGACGATCTACAAGCTCACAACCGTTCTACCATTATTTACAAGCAACTTCAGAAAAATGAGCCCAATGTGGCTTATAATAATCAGACCAGGCAACACTGCAGACAGATACTAGGGGTGCGTTCGGAAATACAGCACTGAGCACGGCCCAGGGCTTACTTTTGATTGACTCTCTTTCAGATGTTATTCCTTTACTCTTAACCTTAAACTGATCAGATGGTTTGGTTAAAGGAACTATAATCTATTAAAGTGTCTTTCTTTGGTTCTGATTGTTACTAGGTTCTGATAGTAACTTGGTATATTCTATTTATTTTATCTAGTTTATGTATAGCCTTCATCAGCCTGTCAGTGATGCGTTTTCAACAGAAATGCTCATATTGGCAGTCAGCTGTGTAACAGTAGCTGGTTAACGATGGCTCGTTGGCTCGCATTTGACCACATAGCACAATCAACAGCACTAATTCATGTCAGCTGTGTGTGTGTGTGTGTGTGTGTGTGTGTGTGTGTGTGTGTGTGTGTGTGTGTTTTTAATGTCCAACTGAATGTTTTCTGTAGTGTAGATATCAAGTCTTTCCCTGTAGAGCAGGGGTCTTCAACAGGGGGTCGGGGACCCCTAGGTGGCTCTCAGAGTTACTACAGGGGGGTCTCCAAATCTTTGCGTGATAGGACCTTTTTCTTGTATTTACATTAACCACATGAACCCTAATATCCCTATATTCTGAGGGGAACTTAAGAAGAGGTAGAGGGGAAAAGAGCAGACCAAGTACAGAGCCATAGGCTCAACTTTACTAAGTACAGAGAGTTTGACATGTCTGAAAAATACACTGATGCCAGTGTTGTTAAACACAGATATGGGAAATATTCTTATTAACTTAGATTATATATAAAAAAAGATTAGCAAATGAAGCCCTTTTTAAGCCCTTAACAAAAACATTGAAAAGTATAGTTTTGTTTTGTTCCATTTTTGCTTTGGTAATGGGGAGAGGGAGAGAGAGACCCCCTCTTTAAACAAAGAGTGAATTTGGATGTCAAAGGAAATGGCCAGTCTCCTGCTGGGTCTTTGTCTGGCAGAGGAACGGTAAATCACTGATTTCCAAAGTATATAGACGAATTTCACAGTAAACATTTTCAACTGTAAATTTCCAATTACGTACAAAAACACCAGCAAACTGCGGGTTTACTGAGCAACTGTAAATGCCCAAAAATGCCCATTAATGCCTCTTTTCTTGCAGTGTAATGTAATGTACATGTACTCAAGTCCTGTACTTAAGTACAATTTGGAGGTATGAATACTGAGTATTTCCAATTTCCAATACTTTTACTTCTACTCCACTACATCTCAGAGGCAAATATTGTACTTTTACTCTACTGCAATTATTTGAAAACTTTGGTTACTAGTTACTTTGATGATTTTTACAAATCTGAGTGCATCTTCCACTCTGATAACTTGGACAAATCTTCTGGATGTTTCAACCAGTGAATGGAGGTGGAATTAGTCTAGCTGAGCTTGACACCGGAGACACTTTGACACTTGCTGTGCTTTATTTTTAACTACTATTTTTAGTCTACTGTTTGGCATTGAAGAAAGAATTGTCTTTGAAAGAAAGAGGTTCTTCTACAAAGGTTGCCATGGCAGAGATGTTAGTCTCTGTTGGATTCTACAGAAATAAAGCCGATCATGACTAGTACTCACTGCTCAGGGGTGGAAAGTAAAAAAAAAAAAAATACATTTACCCAAGTACTGTAAAGTACTTGGGTAATGGAACCAAATGGACCCTTATGGGTCTGTAACTCTGAGAGGTAAATTAACATTGATTTTACAATATGAATTGTGGTCCCAGAGATAGAAATGTAATTAAATGGGGGTCCGTAGCCTAATGCATGTCAAACTGGGGGTCCTTGAAATTAAAATGGCTGAGAATCACTGCTAGAGCCGTAAAATAATCTTCTCTTATGGGGGTCCCTGGCATATCTTTTCAAATGGGGGTCCGTGGGCTAATAAGTGTCAATTTAGGAGTCCTTGACATCAAAAAGGTTTGAGAACCACTACTTTAGTCTACCGAAACATGATGACCACAGCCAATCAGCAGCAAGCAGCGTTAGGTCTACACATCACCGGTTTGGCCCAGTTTGGCCCGCCTCAGACCGCATGGGAAGTGGCCCCCCTTTTCGGCCCCACTGAGCCCACTTTGGCCCGGGAGGTTGTTATGGAAACGACGGCACAAGCAGGCGGTGCGGTGCGGGGAAAATACAACATTTAAACATTTTTATTTCATCACCTTGAAATATAAGGTGATGAAAGATGGCAACAATAACAGGACAAAACAGGTGGCCGTTTTATGAGCTCATGGACATATACTGTGACAAGCCAAGTGTCGTTACCATAGCAACCAATGCAGATACTGTAAAGTCAACAATGTCTGATTACACAATTTAAATCCAGTGGTGGAAAAATGTACTGATTTTTTTTTACTTAGGTAAAAGTATCAATACCACAATGTTGAAGTACTCTGATACAAGTAAAAGGTTACTTGAGTAAAAGTACAAAAGTATTGGCATTAAAATATACTTAAAGTACCAGAAACCAGTAAGACTCCCTAATCGGGAGATAAGCGACCGTAGGTCACATGTATACAGAAGAGGGCTGTAACGGCGATTGGTTCCTAGTTGTGTGGGCAATGTATAGTTTTGTTTGGTGGTCTAAGAAATGTGGTGGCAGGCATGTTGATGACATGAGTGTAGACATACTGTGTAGTGTGTAGCAATTTGCGTGTTTTTAGGGGCAAAACTGTAGGAGTAGTGGGCAAAAATGTGTTGTGAAAAGCGGCCTGAAGGTGGCGCTAGAAGAGGGCCATGTGAGAAATTAGGGGTGGGGTGTCCGCGTTGCCTTGGCGGACGAATAGGTACCGGCCGCGGCTCTCCCGGACGCTCCTAGCCCGAGTTACGGCATTTTATGTGAGCTGCAGTGGCAGGGGGTCCTCCACTGGGGGCGCCACCACTTTTGCATCCGTTCTGGAGCACCAGGAGTGGGTGGTCCCCGGGAATGCCCCGTGAGCAGCCCCGTTGGGGTGGTCATTTGGTAATTTGTCCACATGTGCTCATTTTTTACACTTGGGGGTCCCCGAGGCAGCTGGGGGTCCCTGGAGCTCCGGGGGTCCTTGGAGGGTGTAGTTTGGCAGGTAAGGAGTGTGTGTGCAAAATCTGGCATGGATCGGGGCAACGGGTGCGGAGATATGAGCAGGGCAAAAGTGTGACGTGTGTGACGGAGTGACGGGACGTGTGTGACGGAGTGACGCACGGACACCTGGAGCAGGTTTCTATAGTAAATGCGACCTACGGTCGCAATAAAGGTACAAAAATGATTGAAAATAGCAGAGTAAATGGACTTTACCTTACTTTACACAACTGTTTAAATCTGATCACTTGCAAATAACAATGTGAACAGTCAGTCAGTCAGTCAGTAGGCCTATACCAAAGATTGTATGTATGTGTACAGTCAGTCAGTAGGCCTATACCAAAGATTGTATTTATGTGTACAGTCAGTCAGTAGGCCTATACCAAAGATTGTATTTATGTGTACAGTCAGTCAGTAGGCCTATACCAAAGATTGTATTTATGTGTACAGTCAGTCAGTAGGCCTATACCAAAGATTGTATGTATGTGTACAGTCAGTCAGTAGGCCTATACCAAAGATTGTATGTATGTGTACAGTCAGTCAGTCAGTAGGCCTATACCAAAGATTGTATTTATGTGGGAAACAAATGGGATTTGCCTGCAGTCTGAACAAAGCCTACATGCTGTTCCATTAGGAGCCATGCACTGTATTAAAACCCTCTCTAAAATAAACAACAACAACAAAATCACTCCTTTAACTAAGGCCACAGACCACTTCAGTTTGAGGCCAAACCAGATAAGGGCCCTCATGCTACAACTGCAGTATGAGCTCTGCAAAAAGCAGCCAGTGTAAAAGATACTAAACTATGAGATGCCCAAAACAAGGGTTGTACTGTACACAAAGAGAAGATATGTACCTAGTTAAAGTGTTATTGGCAGCTAGTAAAAACAAAAAGCAATTACAAGGCCATGGTACAAAGCCTATCCTCCAGTTCAAGAGCAGTGGCTGAGCATTGTGGAGGAGATATGTGTTAATGGAGAAACTATCTCACAACTTGAGATTGCAAGAGACTCTAAATTCCTTGAAAAATGGGAGAAATGGACTGAATATAAGAACCCAACAAGACGACGCCACCAGTGGTGTAATGTAACATAAAAAGTAACATAAAGTACATTTACTCAAGTAAAGTACTGTACTTAAAGGACAACTTTGTTTTTTTTACAACCAAGGTTTATATTTTAGCTTGTAATTAAAGTAAATAAAAGATGAGTGTTATTTTTTTTTTCTTTTATTTACTTGAATTACAATCTAAAACATAAACCTTGGTTGTAAAAAGAACAAAGTTATCCTTTAAGTACAATTTCGAGGTACTTTTAATTTACTGGAACATTTCCAAGCTGTCTGTAACCCGGTGGATATTTTATGTTGTGGGTTATTTGTTTAAAATGGTGGAACTGTGTTTTATTTTGTCTCAGGTACTGGTGCTTTTATTTTGAAAGGTATCTGTCTGCATTGTGGGGCAAAGCTGAAAAGCATACAAATTAATGATGTCATTATTAGTGATGATGATTACTTACCTTGATGTGTGATTGATAGAAGTGGGGGAATGGGTGGTTTCAGGGGCCAGAGTGAGTGAGTGAACAGGTGAATGGGATTCCCAATCAAGAGAGATGAGTGAGTGACAGGTGTCCAGGGTTCCCAATCAGATCAGCCAGAGGAGGAGAAGGAGAGAGGAGCACAGAGGCTGTGTCAGTTTGCTGTGTGATCCAAAGTTTGTCATACTTTATGATATAATAAGTTTAACTGTAATTTCTGTGTGTGTCTGCACGACAACTACAGTGAAGTTGCAGTAATTATTTGTAGAAGTGGACTGAACGCCCGAAAGACGTTTAAACCAGGATATATTCTACAAGTGAAGTGATTCAGTGTTGCTTGCTAAACCAGCGAGAGCTAAGTGACTGTTTAGCTTCAGTCTCACTAGTATAGAGAGGCATAGTGGAGCTAAACGCCGTCAAAGAAAGCCTTTAAAGACTCTGCTGCGTCGGGATTGTGGAGAAGAGGCGTCGGCTGCGGTGAGCTGTTGACTCCGCTACTGGACGTTCGTCTACTGTTCTCGTCGTTGGGAAGTCTGGACCGAGGTGCGCTGCTGGAGAGGGGCTCTGAACTATTACATTCACCCATAGACACTCATCACACACGAAAGGTACCGTTTTATTTTCCTGGCTCAGGAGAGCGAAGGGGTCACCAGTTTTTGGCCACAACGCACCCAAGCGTCGATACAGGCCTGCAACAAGGGGTTTAAATCATTGGGTTTAATTGCTTATTGCTGCTTATTGCTTGCTATTGTATGAAAGGTTGTGGGCCCACATTCATTGATTTCATTTTGATGTGAAATATTGTTCTTTGAACAAAGTGTTTTGATTTAATGAGGTAATCCACCGGGTTTAGGTTATAAACTAAATAGGAATAATTTAGTATAGGCCAAATTCAAACGGTTATTTTTGTTTAATCTAATTAGAAATATCTATAGGGTTAATTTTAGGTAGGCTAAAATAAGAAGGTTATTTTGGTTTAATCTAAGTGAAATAATCCCAAGAGGTATATTTTGTTTGTTGAAATAATAAAGAGGTATATTTCTGGTTGGTTTTAGTAGTACAACTGAGGTTGGAAAATATTATTTGTTTCTATTTGAAAAAAAACAATTCATGTTATTGTCTGTTTATCTGTGTTTGTCTAAGTAAAGAATATTATTTTATTATAACTACCTGAATGGACAGTGGTTTCTGGGTATTTAAATAATAGAATGTTTTACTTAAACTCACCTGTTGACCTGAAAAGTTAAAATACTTACCTTAAAGGATAATTACCTGGAAGAAGAAAAGAGGTTGATTATATTTACAGTAGAAAGGGGGCTGTGAAGTTAATTCAAACTACTTACCGGTATACACCTGAAACACAAGAATTCAAATTAATCGTGAGATAACAAAAAGAATTCAAGGCCCTGCCTTTATCAATAATTAGAGGGGCAGGAGCGCTACATAAATGGAGGCACTGCTGAGATCCTTCTTGTGTTTCTAGTTAGAGAAAAAAAACAAAAGATGTATTTTTCCCTTTAAAAAACACCTCTGTGTACAGTTCTAAATTAAAAAGTATATATATTTTTGATTGAGAACCCTAAATTCAAACAAGATGGCCACCACTGCTGAACTAGCTGATGAGCTGAAGCGTTGGTGCCGAGTTGAGCTTGTGGATATAGACCATGCACTGATGGTCATAATCCCAACGAAAGAAGATATTGAAGCTTCTGATATCGAAGAAACTCTTGACAAGCTAAAGATAGTGGAACGTGTAAAAGTACGACGGAGGATGTTCAGTGCTGAGAAAGGCGAGTTAAAGGTGTTGTGTGAGACCAGAGAAGCGGTAGATGCTGACAAAGTCCCTTCAGAAGTGTCACCTGGCGAAGGACTGGAGTCATGGACCATAGTCTTTTGGAGGGAAACCACTACTGCAGCTGAAGATTTCAATAGTAAATTGAGTGCCTTGCTGCAGGCAGAGGGTAAGACACAGGAGGACCTGCAAGCATTACTGACTGGCCAAGCCACACCACAGTCACACACCGAAGCCATCCTACGTGCGGTAGGAGATCTGCTTGACAAGACAGCCAAATCACCGTCTGAGAGTGCTGGCTATCGTCGCCTGCGTATCTTTTCAGGGATAATCCCAACTCCAGTTAATGAAGAGCAATTCGATCATTGGATAGAACAAGCAAACTTGATGGTAGAAGAGAGCTACTGCCATGCAAAAGAAAAAAGGAGAAGGATTGTTGAAAGCCTAAAGGGACCCGCTTTGGAGATTGTCAAAGCCGTGCGGTTGTCTGACCCCGATGTTAGCCCAGAGGGCTGCATAGAAGCTCTTGAAAGTGCCTTCGGGACAGCAGAATCAGGAGAGGACCTATATTTCTCTTTTCGCTTGATGCAGCAGGAACAAGGAGAAAAGCTGTCCGATTTCCTGAGGAGACTAGAGCGGTCGTTGACTAAAGTGGTCCAGAGAGGTGGCTTGTCAGCCAAAAGCGTGGATCAAGCACGAGTAGAGCAGCTACTGCGTGGCGCTGTTAAAGCTGATATGATGTTAATCCAGCTCAGATTAAGGGAAAGAAAGACCAAACCCCCTACCTTCCTAGAACTACTCAGTGAGATTCGCTTGGAGGAAGAGTATGAAGCCTCCAGAACCAGGTTGAACCCGGCTGTGCATGCCGTCCACGCTAAGCAGAGTGGAGAAAACAAACTGGCTGAGATTCAAAGTTTGCGAGCTGAAATCAAGGAGCTCAAGTCAATGTTTGCCACAATGACAACCAAGTCCCCTCCAACTGTAGAAGAGAGGGAAGAGAAAGTACCTGTCAGCTCTACAGGGCCAACACAAGAAAGCAGTACTGACCCCGAAGTGGCAGCCCTGAAAAAACAAGTGAAAAGGTTGGAGCAAAAACTTAACTCCAAGAAGACGAACCAAACGGAGACTCCTGCTGCTGCTGCTATGGCGGTGGAGACTACACGCCCCGTCTCTGGCACTCCGCGGAGGCCTCGCAATGATTCGGATGAGAACTTCTGTTACCGTTGTGGTGAAAGCGGGCACTTTGCTGTAAAATGCCCAAACCCCGAGAATCAAAGCAAGGTGATTCAGAAGTTAATCAAGTCACGTACAAAGGCAAAAGACAACCGTCCGAAACCTCCCGTTGATGTGACTACTAAGAATGTCTGTACAAGCAAGAAAAGTGCTGCAGACTTGCACAGAGAAAAAGGTATCCCTGAAGGCCTAATAGGGCCGCCATCCATTGAGCCAGTAAAGGTGAACGGACACCTGTGCGATGCTCTGCTGGACAGTGGTTCTCAGGTAACCATAATCTTCGAGGGATGGTACAAAGAACATATGTCAGATGTCCCCATCTATCCAGTAGGAGGTCTTGACATATGGGGCCTAGGAGATTCAAGTTACCCCTATAGAGGCTACGTTGTGGTTGACATGGAATTCCCACAGAAAGTGATCGGCACGCCAGCAACCATTTCTGTCCTAGCACTGATCTGCCCTACACCAAGGGGCCCAGATCAAACACCGATGATTATTGGCACTAATGCTAAGGCAAGTCTGCCCAAGCGTTTAGCCAGGCTGTGCCAAGTAACCACTGGAGACCACAGTGCTCAAACACTGACTTGCACTGCTGAGGAGTCAGAGACAAGCACCGGTGAACTACCCGATGAAGATGAGGAAGTTGGGTGTGTGAAGTGGCCAGGTCCCGGCTCGCTCACTGTGTCCCCTGGAACCTGGTGTTCTGTCAGTTGCTGCGTGGAGTTCGATAAGCCAGTGGATAAAGAAATCCTGATGCTGGATGTATCTCTTACCAACCCGCTCCCAGCAGGTGTGCTACTAGATCCTATGGTAGTGCCGTGCTATGCAATTGACGCCAGTCCCCTTTCAGTCCGACTGCAAAACGAGTCGCTGAGAGAAGCTGTCATACCAGTTGGAACCATCCTGGGTTACTTGTACACTACCGATGTAGTCACGTCCATGTCTAAAGCCGCACTCACATCAGAGGGATTTGATGTAAGCCAAATCGACTTCGGTGACTCACCCATACCAGAGGAGTGGAAGGAGAGGCTCCGCGAGAAGCTCTTGCAAAGAGCTGATGCTTTCTCCCTGCACGAATGGGACGTGGGTCTAGCCAAAGACGTGGAGCATAGCATCAGACTGTTTGACGATCGACCTTTCAGAGAACGATCTCGACGCCTTGCTCCAGCTGACATTGATGATGTAAGGAGACACCTCCAAGAGCTGGTAGCGACCGGCATAGTAAAGGAGTCCCGAAGCCCCTATGCGTCACCCATAGTGATCGCTAGGAAGAAAAATGGAAAGGTTCGAATGTGTATCGACTACCGTACTCTGAACAGTAGGACCATTCCCGATCAATACACAACCCCGCGCATTGACGATGCCTTGGATTGCTTGTCAGGAAGCCGGTGGTTCAGTGTACTGGATTTGAGGAGCGGTTACTATCAAATAGCAATGAAAGAAGCAGATAAAGAAAAGACCGCTTTCATCTGTCCGCTGGGGTTTTACGAGTTTGACAGAATGCCACAGGGCATAACGGGAGCCCCAGCGACTTTCCAGCGTTTGATGGAGAAAGCAGTCGGTGACATGAACCTCCTTCAAGTACTGGTCTACTTAGACGATTTGATTGTCTTTGGAAGAACTTTGGAGGAACATGAAGAGAGGCTCCTGAAGGTGTTGGACAGACTCCGAGAGGTTGGACTAAAGATCTCCATTGACAAGTGTCAGTTTTGTCAATCTGAGGTCAAATATGTGGGACACATAGTATCGGCAAATGGCATAGCTACCGATCCAGCTAAGATCGAGGCTGTCACCACTTGGCCCCAGCCCACAGACCTGAAGACCTTAAGAAGTTTCCTCGGATTTTTTGGTTATTATCGCAGGTTTATAGCCAATTACTCGTCAATTGTCAGACCACTAACCGAGCTGACCAAAGGCTACGCCCCAGCACAACGTGGCAAGAAATGGGAGAAAGACCCGAAGAAAACGTACCTGAAAGAGTCTGAACCATTTGGTGATAGATGGGACAAAAAGTGTACGGCTGCCTTCCATCAGATCATCCACTGCCTTACCCATGCCCCAGTACTAGCGTTTGCTGACCCCAACAAGCCATATGTACTACATGTGGACGCCAGTCTAACTGGGTTAGGTGCCGTCCTTTATCAGGAGTACCCTGAAGGGTTGAGGCCTGTGGCGTTTGCCAGCCGGAAGCTGAGTTCGTCAGAGAGGAATTATCCCATTCACCAGCTGGAGTTCCTGGCACTCAAATGGTCGGTTGTGGACAAATTCCACGATTACCTATATGGGGCACGATTTACAGTACGTACTGACAATAACCCCCTCACCTACGTACTGACGACAGCCAAGCTCAACGCTCATGGGCATCGCTGGCTAGCTGCCCTTTCAACCTATGAGTTCGATATCCTGTACAGACCCGGCAGGAACAATATCGATGCCGACCTACTGTCAAGACAGACACCAGGGCAAGAGAAATTAGAGGACTGGGAGACCATATCGCAAACAGGGGTTCAGTCCATCTGTAAGCGAGTAAAGACCCAGAACTCTCCAGTTGTGGAACAACTAGGAGCTCCTCCTGAATGTGTTCCAGACATTTATGCCTTCCCCACTCGCTTAGATGTCAGCGCCTTAGGACAAATGTCCCGGTCAGAACTGATAGCTGCCCAGACCAATGACACAGTGATTGGGCCAACTATTAAGGCTGTGAAACATGGCAGATGGCCAGAGGGAGTGGAATCGAATCCAGAGATGGTTTTGATGAAACAACAGATTGGAAAGCTGGCAATGAAGGACGGTCTACTCCATCGGTTAAGCAAACGACCATCAGGAGAAGAGGTCTCTCAACTTGTACTTCCAGTCGAATTCAGAGAAACAGTACTCAAGTCCATGCATGATGATCTCGGTCATCTGGGCATCGAGAGAACCATTGACCTGTTGAGGACCAGGTTTTACTGGCCAAAAATGGCCTTGGACACAGAGCAGTATGTCAAGAACTGTGGCTACTGTGTCACTCGCAAAAGTCCCTGTCAGAGAGCTGCTACACTGCACCAGATCAGGAGCCATGGGCCAATGGACTTGGTCTGCATTGATTTTCTCAGCATGGAGCCAGACTCCAAAGGGATAAGCAACGTGTTGGTGGTCACAGACCATTTTACACGATATGCCCAGGCTTTTCCATCCAAAAATCAAAAGGCACTCACTGTTGCTAAAATACTGGTGGAGAAGTACTTTGTCCATTACGGGCTACCATCTCGGATCCACTCGGATCAAGGACGAGATTTTGAAAGTCAGTTGATTCGAGAGATGCTGAAGATGATGGGAATACGTAAATCTCGAACGACCCCATACCATCCTCAAGGGGATCCTCAGCCCGAGAGGTTTAACAGAACCCTACTGTCGATGTTAGGCACTCTGAGTCAAGAGAAGAGACGGAAATGGAGCCAACATGTGCCATATTTGGTGCATGCCTACAATAGCACCAAATGTGATGCAACGGGATATTCGCCGTACTTCTTGATGTTTGGCAGAGAAGCTAGACTCCCAGTAGATGTATGTTTTGGGACGTCTCCGGATGGAAACAAAGAGGGTCATCACTCAAAGTATGTGTCAAAGCTGAAGGAAGACCTGCAAAGAGCTTTCAAATTAGCTTCTGCCACCGCAGACCAGACGCACCAGCGGAATAAAAAGTCCTATGACAAGAGAGTCATCTTCCAGACTATGGAACCGGGTGACAGAGTGTTGCTGAAGAACCTGGGACTAAGAGGGAAGCACAAACTGCAAAGCCGTTGGAGTCCAGTTCCTTATGTGGTGATAGGAAAGATGCCTAACTTACCTGTATACCGATTGAAACCTGAGGATGGAAAAGGAGGCATAAAGACACTACATAGAGACCATCTCTTACCCATTGGTCAACTTGTGAGGATACCAAGGGTAGAGAGTGAACCCAACTTACCTGTGAAACCTAAAACTAGATCGGAAACTAGGAAGAACCTGAAGACTGTATCACCTCATCCTGCTGGTGGACAGGAAGAAGACCAAGAGTCGACAGACTCAGAGCTCGAGATTGAGAGGCCACATAGACCTTACAGAACATACTTGGAGGGGATCCTGCAAAAACGGTCGTCTGTGAATGGGCCTGATGTCGTCCCTCAGGAAGAGGAACCTCAAGTTGTAATAGAGGATGCAATTGAAGAGGATGACCACGGTGCAGAAGAGGATGAGCACAGTGCAGAAGAGGATGGTCACAGTGCCGAAGAGGATGACCAGGACACAGCTCCTGATGATGATTCAGATTCCGGAGAAGAGCCTGAAATAGAAGAGGATTCCGTCAGCAGTGCTGAGGAAAGCGACATTCCCGAACCAGCGCCTGTGACCAAACGAAGAGTGAAGCCAGTTATACGACTGACCTACGATGAACCAGGCAAGGCCAGAGATCAACCTATTACCATAGTACACAGAGGTGTCACTATTAAAATAGGCCAATGCAAATACAGTTGAAACAGTTAACACCCGTTAGGGGTTAAGTAAAACCTCAAAACCTTTTAAGTTGAATGAGGGCATTCAGTCATTTAGAAGGGGGAGGGTGTAACCCGGTGGATATTTTATGTTGTGGGTTATTTGTTTAAAATGGTGGAACTGTGTTTTATTTTGTCTCAGGTACTGGTGCTTTTATTTTGAAAGGTATCTGTCTGCATTGTGGGGCAAAGCTGAAAAGCATACAAATTAATGATGTCATTATTAGTGATGATGATTACTTACCTTGATGTGTGATTGATAGAAGTGGGGGAATGGGTGGTTTCAGGGGCCAGAGTGAGTGAGTGAACAGGTGAATGGGATTCCCAATCAAGAGAGATGAGTGAGTGACAGGTGTCCAGGGTTCCCAATCAGATCAGCCAGAGGAGGAGAAGGAGAGAGGAGCACAGAGGCTGTGTCAGTTTGCTGTGTGATCCAAAGTTTGTCATACTTTATGATATAATAAGTTTAACTGTAATTTCTGTGTGTGTCTGCACGACAACTACAGTGAAGTTGCAGTAATTATTTGTAGAAGTGGACTGAACGCCCGAAAGACGTTTAAACCAGGATATATTCTACAAGTGAAGTGATTCAGTGTTGCTTGCTAAACCAGCGAGAGCTAAGTGACTGTTTAGCTTCAGTCTCACTAGTATAGAGAGGCATAGTGGAGCTAAACGCCGTCAAAGAAAGCCTTTAAAGACTCTGCTGCGTCGGGATTGTGGAGAAGAGGCGTCGGCTGCGGTGAGCTGTTGACTCCGCTACTGGACGTTCGTCTACTGTTCTCGTCGTTGGGAAGTCTGGACCGAGGTGCGCTGCTGGAGAGGGGCTCTGAACTATTACATTCACCCATAGACACTCATCACACACGAAAGGTACCGTTTTATTTTCCTGGCTCAGGAGAGCGAAGGGGTCACCAGTTTTTGGCCACAACGCACCCAAGCGTCGATACAGGCCTGCAACAAGGGGTTTAAATCATTGGGTTTAATTGCTTATTGCTGCTTATTGCTTGCTATTGTATGAAAGGTTGTGGGCCCACATTCATTGATTTCATTTTGATGTGAAATATTGTTCTTTGAACAAAGTGTTTTGATTTAATGAGGTAATCCACCGGGTTTAGGTTATAAACTAAATAGGAATAATTTAGTATAGGCCAAATTCAAACGGTTATTTTTGTTTAATCTAATTAGAAATATCTATAGGGTTAATTTTAGGTAGGCTAAAATAAGAAGGTTATTTTGGTTTAATCTAAGTGAAATAATCCCAAGAGGTATATTTTGTTTGTTGAAATAATAAAGAGGTATATTTCTGGTTGGTTTTAGTAGTACAACTGAGGTTGGAAAATATTATTTGTTTCTATTTGAAAAAAAACAATTCATGTTATTGTCTGTTTATCTGTGTTTGTCTAAGTAAAGAATATTATTTTATTATAACTACCTGAATGGACAGTGGTTTCTGGGTATTTAAATAATAGAATGTTTTACTTATACTCACCTGTTGACCTGAAAAGTTAAAATACTTACCTTAAAGGATAATTACCTGGAAGAAGAAAAGAGGTTGATTATATTTACAGTAGAAAGGGGGCTGTGAAGTTAATTCAAACTACTTACCGGTATACACCTGAAACACAAGAATTCAAATTAATCGTGAGATAACAAAAAGAATTCAAGGCCCTGCCTTTATCAATAATTAGAGGGGCAGGAGCGCTACATGTCTATACTGTTACAGTACTTGTACTTGTAGTTAGTTACTTTCCACCACTGATAATAATGTTTCTTGTTTGTCATCTGCGCCAAACACAATTATCACCTTGTTCTCACTTGCCTTTTATAAACACATATATACTGTACGTGACACTTTGCACTTTAGATTGGTCCTGTTGCTTTACACATCTGTACATGGCGACAATTGCTTGTTTTTAATCACAAATTGACAGCACACAAAGGCTGCCAATTACGACAAACAGCTCAGATTTATACAGCACTTTTATAAGTACCCAAAGACACTTTACATGAAAGAAAAGGAACCAACTCTACTTAAGGAAAAAACTAAAAGAATAAAAGGAGAAGTGCTAGATTAAAAATGATAAAAGGCTAAGCATGGGTTGGGGGATAAGTTATGTTACATGTCTAAGACAAGTCCCTAAGTAGTAGTAGTGTATAGTCCTATCACTGTATGTATGTATATATATGTATATACACTTTTTTTTTTTTCGTCATCAGCACAATCTGCGAGTCCCAACAACATGTCAGCGACAAATGAAAACTTATTGAATCTTGAAAACCTCTTTATTGACGTTTGTGATCAAGAGCTAATTAGAATTAGAATTTCCAATTTATTTTTCAATAAGTCCATAGCCGTAGGAAGTAAGGGTGCTGAGGGGGCCGCAGAACCCCTGGAAATAAAGTATGAAAAATAAAAACATATAATTAAAAAAAATATATATATATATAAAAACAAATATTAAAAACATTTATGCATTATGTGCCTGTTGTTATTGGTCGTTGTTTGGGGGGGATTTAGTGCAATATGTGTTCTGGAACGAATTAACCGAATTAAAGCAAAAAAAAAAACGAAAAACGCCCAAAACGTGCGTGCGCACACACACGCTATCAACGCATACAGCACCCGTAAACTATAACGTCTTCCCACGGCCCTGAATAAGTCTGTACGATTCAATAACTTTTCACTTTTTCACTAAATTCTGTTATTCCGCATTTGATGACATGTTTTCTAAGATGTAAACAACAGAGAAGAACACTTAAAGACGCACTGAAGTGACATTTTCAGTCATTTTATTTTGAAGGTTCAGCCTGAAACGTCGGCTCAACAACTCTAAACCAATCAGAAGGTCCCATCCCTTCAGGCTATGGGACGTTGGATCTCAATTACTTCAGCCGTGCGCAACACGGCTAGTGTTTGTTTACAAGTGAGAGAGAGACGGCCAGTGAAGCACGTTTGCTACTACCTGGCTTATTTCTAACCTATAATGTTTTCAGATACATATTTTAGTGTGCAGATGAAGTTTAAAATGAGTAATACACTCATCTTCAATGAGATTCAAAACGGAGTATCTCTGTAATTAAAATCAGCTGTGTTTGAAGAACGTGCAGCTATGGGAATCAAACAAGTGCATGTAATCAAGATTCATTTATTTTCATGAAGGCTGTATTATGTCATCACGCAGCACGTTTTCCTTTACAGGAAGTAATTAAGATTGGCTTTTTAGGGACTTTTTTTTTTGGCATATATTGTTAGGTATGCCCATATGATGACCACGGATATGCTCTAAAAGTGTGAAAAACATATTTTTCATTTCACTACACCTTTAAAGATACACTTTCAAAGCAGAAAGAGCCTATACGGTTTACTTGGGCGTGGGTTTAGAACCACTGGTACATGACTCTCATTTACTGTCTTCCCCCAATCACCACAGCTCCATGTGTTTAGTTTCTGTACTTTAATAAATACACAACCTTTTGTTCAAACTCAGTGTGCTTGTTTGTGTCCATTTCATGTTGCTTCTCCTTACAGAGCACACACCACCAGGTCAAGAGAACACGTCCACAGTGGTGGGCAATGGAGATCAGATGAACCGGACCACCATGTCAAAGGGCCTGCAGACTCTACTACACATCATTTGTGGAAGTGCTATTAAAAACCATGTAACAACAATGCAGTGTCTCACACACCACGCACGCACGCACACACACACACACACACACACACACACACACACACACACACACACACACACACACACACACACACACACACACACACACACACACACACACACACACACACACACACACACACACACACACACCCGCACGCACACGCACGTTACTTCGGTGAAGATTGAGCCAGTATAGCAACGATTGGACATTGGGTCACTCTAACACCATGGGAAGATTTATTGCCAAAACGTGTATATATAATGAATTTTCACTTGTTCACTTATAAATAGTTGCTGTTTAGTTTTGGATCACCCTACAAACCCTAATGGTGTTTTATACGTGCAGAACTGGCCTTATAGCAGCACAGCCTGTGATCTACGCTAATACTGTACCATTAAAGGAATAGTTCACCCCAAAACAAAACGTTTTTTTCTATTGATTAGTCACCCCATGGAGACTTGAATTCATGGATGTTTTTTAGTTTTCGTCGCATTCCTAAGCCAACAATTTGATGACCAATAATATGATAGGCAGCGGTTCCGGTAGGAGACACAAAGGAGACTCGTTGTATATTCTACCGGAAATATGTCGACTATATTATTATATTATAGTCGACTAAATCTACAGTTGATTTAGTCAAGTAAAATGTATTTTGGCGGTGCCTTGATGGCGTCGTAACGGTTGATTTTACACTTGGTTGCATGCTGAAAATAGCCGATCTACAAGCTCACAACGCGTCGCAGCGCGACGCGTTGTGAGCTTGTAGATCGGCTATTTTCAGAGTGCAACACCCGAGCTCAACCAAACATTAAATGACGTGTCTTTTAGTTCTACTGGATCTCTCCCCCCCCCTAATATTTTAGTCTAGTTTTTATTTGTGGACATTTTTCGTCATAGTTTTAGTAGACAGAATCAACACTGGTGAGCCATGCCTTGCTGACATCTTCCAGATCTGTCCAACATGGCCCCCACCCACCCACGCTTTGCTTCTGGCATTCCATTCTTAAACCCTCATTCACTGGGGGGTGAATGGGGTTCACACACATTGCATAATATCAGTTGGCCGTATACACACATCTTTTCAGTCATGAGATTGTATGTTTTGCTATGCATACTACAGTACTAAAGCATCATTTAGGGCTGGCAGGCTGCTTGTGTGAAGCCATCAGGGCTTTACCTGTGGGCCTGAAAGCCTCCATCTATCTACTGTTAGTCATAAAAGAGAGAAAAAGCACACAATGGCCTCCTGACACCTGAAAGCTGCAAATTAAACCATTCATTCCGGGAACGCATATACTGTGCCATTTTAGATTTTTTTTTTAGCTATAAACGTTATTTTATACTTTGGGGCTATTCAAAAAATTGCAGATATACAAGCTCATAGAGTGCCGTGCTATGAGCTTGTAGATCTGCAATTATTTTGAAAAATCTATGCAAGAAATCTATTGGGCAAATCTTTGAATACATATATATATTTTAAAGCCATCATTTTTAACACAAATCTTTGCTTCTGGAGGATTCTAAACAAATGTCTTCTAAATCCTGACAGTTTAAAAATAAAAAGTGTTCTGTTGTTATAATATCAGTGGTTCTCAAACTTTTTTCATGTCAAGGACCCCCAAAATGATAATGATACTTTGTCCGTGGACCCCCATTTCAAAATATTTAGTTCCAGGGACCCCCAGAAGCAAAGATTTGAGTTCAAAATGTACACATCATTTTATTCAAAGATTTGCACACACGTTCACAATGTCTTTTTTTTTTGTATTGCAGACATACAAGCTCATAGCGCGGCACTCGGTGCCGCGCTATGAGCTTGTATATCTGCTATTTTTTGAATAGCCCAAATAAGTCTTTCTAAAACGACACAGATGCGTTCCTGGGTTTGAGTGCGTTAATGCCAAGGTTAGAGAGAATGTGAAGTGGTGTCATCTTGGCATAAAGCAGGGCTGTGTTCTCTGGAACACGATGGTTCACTTCACTGTAAACGTGGGCCAACAAATCAACACAACACACACAGCCAGGAGAGAGACGGGCTCTCCTTTTATCTTCTGCTTTGTTGTTGTTGTCATCCTCCAGCATAATAAATATAGCATCAATGTGTTTATCAAAAAGCTGTGAGGAATGAATTATGTCTGTTATCACAATGTCTGCATCTATTCTCTAGTCCTAAGATTTTATGACAGGCAAAGAAAAGAACAGATTAAGGCCTGATATATTCAGACAATAAGACAAAGATAAATGCCCTGACTCGGATATAAAAATAAAATCATATTTTCTTTGTATTTAAAAACTCATACGTCCAAAACGGTTACTTTTCAGGATTTAAATACAGAACTATCAGTGTAAAGTAACTAAGTACATCTACTCAAGTACTGTACTTTTTTTTTTTTTTTTACTTTATTTGAGTATTTCCAATTTTCGGTACTTTTACTTCTACTCCACTACATCTCAGAGGCAAACGTTGTACTTTTACTCCACTACAATTATTTGAAAACCTTACTAGTTAATAGTTACTTTGTAGATTTTGATTATTATTACAAAACATACATTAACCACTTCAGCCCTATATACATTTCGGCCATTTGAAAATAGCAGATCTACAAGCTCACAATGCGTCTCATTGTGAGCTTGTAGATCTGCTATTTTCAAAAGATGTTTATACATTTGAAAACTTGTGAAACGGGACATTCTGCAGAATGTTGTGTATACTTTCTACATTTGGTACTTTAAGTACATTTTAATGCCAATACTTTTGTACTTTTACTCTAGTAAATTTTGATTACCGGACCTTTACATGTAACAGAGTGTTTCTACATTACATTGCAGTATTGATACTCTTACCTAAGTAACATTATTTAGCACTTTTACCACCACTGAAAAATATCAAAAGTAGCAGATCTACAAGCTCAAAACGCGGCACATTTGGAGCTTGTAGATCTGCTACGTTTGACGCTTTTGTGTGACGCTGTAGTATGATCAAGTAGGACATTCATTTACAAGAAAAAACAAGTAAGACTATGGGAGTTATGAGGTTTCTGCCCGACAACAACGATATCATAAGAGAACTGATATAGAATAAACAACTGGGCTCAATTCCATCTCCACCAATAGAGCCCGGCTAGCAGACGACAACGAGCTCTTAGGAGTAATGTGCTCTAAAAGTAAGACATCAATCAATTTGCTCCTCTTTCCCTCCATGTGTCATAAAACGGCACCATAACCCTTAAAGCCCGGGAACGCTTCTGTGTCATTTTAACATTCCTTTGGCTATTCAAAAATAGCAGATCTACAAGCTATTTTTTTGAAAAATCGTGAAAATGTATGAAAATCTTTGAATATATATACATATATGTATACGTATTTGTTTAACCCTATTTTTTTTCACCCAGTGCAAATTGCCTAAGCTTGTAATCGTGGGCGCTACTCTCCCTCTGCCAGCCTGGGGAGAGCCCCGAACTGAGCTCATGCTTCCTTCTACACATGAGGAGTTCACACACCGAATACAAATATATATATATATATATATATATATATATATATATATATATATATATATATATATATATATATATATATATATATATATATATATATATATATATATATATTAAAGCAGTCGGTGCAGCGCTCTGAGCTTGTAGATCTGCTATTTTTGAATAGCCCAAAGTATGAAACAACGGTTATAGCACAGATGTGTTCCCGGATTGAAAGGGATAATTGATTAAGTCAATTTTAGACTTTGTTCTTTGCCAGACACACACACACACTCTCTCTCTCTCTCTCTCTCTCTCTCTCTCTCTCTCTCTCTCTCTCTCTCTCTCTCTCTCTCTCTCTCTCTCTCTCTCTCTCTCTCTCTCTCTCTCTCTCTCTCTCTCTCTCTCTCTCTCTCTCTCTCTCTCTCTCTCTCTCTCTCTCTCTCTCCTGCTTCTTCCTTTCGTACTCATTATTTTCATCTTTCGGACCCAGGAATGCAGTTGACAAGGAAGAAAAAAATCCCATTTGCTTTGTAACACTTATACAAGAGAAAAAGGGAGAGGGAGGGGGAGAGAGAGAGAGAGAGAGAGAGAGAGAGAGAGAGAGAGAGAGAGAGAGAGAGAGAGAGAGAGAGAGAGAGAGAGAGAGACACGCACGCGCGCGCACACACACACACACACACACACACACACACACACACACACACACACACACACACACACACACACACACTCTCCATAGGAAGAGTATGTGGTCTGCAAAGAAAGCCTGGAGCTTATTTCTTTTAGTTCTTCTTGTCACATAAAGTTCTGGTGTTACAGTCACAGAGGTGTTGGTTGGTGTTACAGTCACAGAGGTGTTGGTTGGCCACAGAGCACAGGGGCCGTCCGCCTTATATTCCTCTTGTTACAGAAAAGTCACGGTTTTGCATGAATACACCCTGTTTCTCTCAGAGACTTTGATACATGGTGGCCAAAGCATGGTGGCCAATTTAATAATTCAAAGTGTGTTATTATACCTATAAAGTACTACCTTGGACAGCCAGGAACAACTACCTCCCAAAAAGCCAGAAAAAACTCTAAAGTATAGTAGGAACATAAGTCTGAAAGCAGGATATTGCATCAGACATGTCATAAATCTGGAGCTGCTCCATATTGAATGATATGATTGTGAGAACAACACCTTTGGGGATTGGATTATCAGTGGTGGAAAAAGTACTCAAATGTTTTACTTAAGTAAAAGTATCAACACTGCAATGCAGAAAAGAATACTCTGTTACAAGTTCAAGTCCGGTATTCAGAATTTTTGGAGTAAAAGTACCAATAGAATTGGCATCAAAATGTACTTAAAGTACCAAAAGTAAAAGGTACTCATTATGCCGAAATCTTCCATTTCATGTTTTCAAAATGTGTGAAATCATTTGAAAATAGCAGATCTACAAGCTCACAACGCGTCGCATCGCGACGCGTTGTGAGCTTGTAGATCTGCTATTTTCAAATAGCCAAAGTCTATATAGGGCTGAAGTGGTATATGTTTTGTAATAATAATCCAAAGTAATCTAAAGTAACTAGTAGCTAAAGTTTTCAAATAATTGTAGTGGAGTTAAAGTATAATATTTGCCTCTGAAGATGTAGTGGAGTAGAAGTAAAAGTATTGACAATTGAAAATACCTCCAAATTATAATTAAGTGCAGTACTTGAGTAAATGTACTTTGTTACTTTAAACCACTGGATTGCATCAGATAATACATCTGAATCTGCTCCATATTGAATGATTGTGAGAACAACACCTTTGGGCTCTGGATTATCTCTGCAGGCAAACAGACATTCTGGCTCAGAACTGCTGATTGCAAACAGAATCAAGCTCATTTGGGTACAAATTTAAACAGAGATTCCGTCCAATAAATCAGATTAAATCTCTTTCACATTTACTGCAAATATTAACTGAGCAAATGCATGTTCATTTGGGGGTCCTTGACATGTAAATGTTTGAAGAGTCACTGGTTTAAACGACATTAGGAACTAAGCCCAAATAAACAAAACAAGACTGCAAGCTGCCACTACCTACGAGTGGTGTAAAGTACATTTACTCAAGTACTGCACACTTTTGAGGTATTGTTTTACTTTATTGGGGTATTTCCAGTTTTCAGTACTTTTACTTCTACTCCACTACATCTCAGAGGCAAATATTGTACTTTTACTCCACTACAATTATTTGAAAACTTTAGTTACTAGTTACTTAGCAGATATAAATGATTACATTATAAAACATACATTAACCACTCTAGCCCTGTTTTATACCTAGGCTAATTGAAAACAGCAGATCTACAAGCTCACAACGTGTCGCGATGCGACACGTTGTGAGCTTGTAGATCTGCTATTTTTCAAACATTTAGTACTTTTCTGGACTTCTACATTGCAGTATTGATACTTTTACTTAAAGGACGACTTCACCACTTTTCAACATCTTCATATATTAGGTCCTCACTAATACTCATGATAAAATGGTACAATTTTTTTCTAATCAGTCTGTGTCTCAGAGGAGGGCTGTAGACAGTTCAGAAACCCGTCTACCAGTGACATCATCGATGGGGAATCCAAGCTAATAGAAACTGCAGGCTTTGTATTCCTGGAAAGTTGCAATGCAATAATAGATCCCATTGTTCTCACCTTAATAAAAATCTGAATTAAAAAATTGTAATCATTTTGGGAAAAAAAATCCTGCCTAACGATGATGTCACTGGTAGACGGGTTTCTGGACTGTCCACAGTCCTCCTATGAGACACAGACCAAGTAGGAAAAAATTGTAGCATTTTATCATGAGTATTAGTGAGGACCTATTATATGAAGATATGTTGAAAAGTGGTGAATTCGTCCTTTAAGTAAAACATTTGAGTACCACTACTACAAGCGACTTTAAAGAAAAAGTGGCTTATAAATAAGCAGACATGGCAACACTGGCAGACAGTGGTGGAGTGGAGTTATTATCACAGAGGAATCATGACGTGTTTGTCACAGCGGGAACGCAGGCTTTTGTAATGCGTGGTACGCATTAGATGACTTTTATTTTTTCATCTATCCATTGAAATGTTGAGAAAGAATGGTCGTGTGTGTGTGTGTGTGTGTGTGTGTGTGTGTGTGTGTGTGTGTGTGTGTGTGTGTGTGTGTGTGTGTGTGTGTGTGTGTGTGTGTGTGTGTGTGTGTGTGTGTGTGTGTGTGTGTGTGTGTGTGTCTGCTGCAAACACAAATCTTCTGTCTTAACCCATTAAGACCGGGAAATAATTGTGGAAAAAGAAGGACTTTTAGATTTCTTTGTCTATTCCAAAAAATAGCAGATATATACAAATCTACTACAATCTTTGCTTCTGGGGGGTCCCTGGAACAAAACATTGTGAGATGGGGGTCCGCGGCCAAATTTCTAAATACTAACAGCATGTTGCTATATCAGTGGTGATCCAACTTTTCCATGTCAGGGACCCCCAACATGATATGCATATGGCCGCGGACCCCCCCATCTCAAAATATGTTGTTCCGGGACCCCCCCAGAAGTAAAGATTTGAGTTACAAATGTTCGCATTAAAACATTATATATATATTCAAATATTTGCACAAAATGTTAAGGATTTTCAAAACAAATAGCAGATCTACAAGCTCATAGCGCGGCACTCGGTGCCGCGCTATGAGCTTGTATATCTGCTATTTTTTGAATAGCCCAAAGAACAAATTATGCGTTCCCGCCCGGTATTAAGCGGTTAAAACTGCAATTTGAAAAGGAGGCCCTTGAGAAACAAAGGGATTCCCCTTAGCCCACTGATGTTTGTGAAATGAAAGAGTGTTTGTAACAAAAACTAAAAAAAATAAGTGGAGTGTGCATGAGAGAGAGAGAAAGAGAGAGAGAGAGAGAGAGAGAGAGAGAGAGAGAGAGAGAGAGAGAGAGAGAGAGAGAGAGAGAGAGAGAGAGAGAGAGAGAGAGAGGAGAGAGAGAGAGAGAGAGAGAGGGGAGAGGGAGGGAGGGAGGGAGGGGGAGGGAGGGAGGAGGGAGGGGGGGACGATGGGTAAGAAAGCAAAGACTGTAGAACTGTAATCTTGTGATGGAAGAGAGAAGTGCTGAATGCCAGAGCCGTCTCTCCGTCCGCACAGCGGGGGGATAGGGGGGGATAAGGGGGGGATACGGGGGGAAAAGGGGGGTACGGGGGGATAAGGGGGGGATACGGGGGGAAAAGGGGGGGTACGGGGGGACAACAACAATGACGAGGCTGCTGTCTACATTGTAAGTGTATTAGAGAGCAAAAGAAATCCCCTCCATGGACATGAAGACTGCTGCATCAGGATCATAGAGTTTTAAATCCATTTAGACCGGGAACGCATCTTATTGTGTCATTTTAAGATTGATTTGGGCTATTAAAAAAATAGCAGATATACAAGCTCGTAGCGCGGCACTCTGAGCTTGTAGATCTGCTATTTATTTTTTGGAATATCGTGAAAATGTGTGGAAATCTTTGAATATATATATATATATATATACGTTTTTTTAAAGCGTTTTAACTTGAATCTTTTTGCTTCTGGGGGATTCTACAAATGTCTTGTAAACCCTAACAGTTTTTTAAAAAAAACGTGTTGCTATATCAGTGGTTAAAAAATGTTTCATGTCAAGAACCACCCACGATTATATGTATTTATTTATCCGCGGACCCCCATCTCCAAAACATTTAGTTCCAGCGACCCCCCTAGAAGCAAAGATTTGAGTTAACAAATGTTCGCTTTTAAAAAAAAGTATATAAATTGAAAGATTTACAATTTTCACGCCTTTTCAAAAATAGCAGATCTACAAGGCTCATAGCGCGGCACTCGGTGGCTATGAGCTTGTAGATCTGCTATTTTTGAATAGCCAACCAATGTGCTATGCGTAGAGCTAAAATCTAAAAAAATAACACAAGACGCTATCCCGGTGTTATTGGGTTAAACAATGTCTCCTAGCCTTTATCTCCACCGCCACACTCTCCACAGGACCGGGTGGAATTGACACAAGTGTACGACCAATGTATACGATGTACGTCAGAGCGCCAAGCCCCGCCCCCCTGTCACAGGCCCCACCCCCTCTCATTCAAGTCGCTGCATGCTGCTCACTCTGGCTTGAAAATGGCACATGCAGTGTAAAGTAACCGAGTACATTTAGTGCTTTACTTAAGTACAATTTTGAGGTATTTTCAATTTTACTTGAGATTACTTCAGATTTGCAGTACAACGCATTGTGAGCTTGTAGATCTGCTATTTTCTAAAGATTTCTATACATTTGAATTGAAAATGGGACATTCATGCACGACGAGTACTTTTACTTTTGGTACTTTAAAGTCCATTTTGATACCAATACTTTTGTACTCTTACTCCAGTACGTTTTGAATTCAGGGTATTTCTACGTTGCAGTATTGATTGATTAAGTACTTTTTCCACCATTGCCAGTGACACACATTTGAACGTGGTATATTCATCTCACAGTGCAGAGGAGTGTTATATATATAAATATACACTGTAGGTCTCTCTGCCCTATTCTATTACTGTCCTGTAGCAATAACACTGGGCACAAAAAAAAAAAAAAGGTAGAGGGTTATTTATGGAACCATTGTGTCTGCTCAGTGATCCTATAGGGTTGTTTTTAATGCCAAACCCCAAACAGCTAACCTTGACCTTCAGTTATGATGAAACATCAGCCACAACAACACATGAATCTGGGATAGAAATTGCTTTGAGACGGAGAGATAGAATTCTCCTTCTCCTCTGCCTCAATACGTGGTACAAAAACAGAACACTTGTTAACGCATTGATACCGGGAACGCATCTGTGTCATTTGTAGGGCTATTTAAAAATAGCAGATCTACAAGCTCATAGCGCGGCACCGAGTGCCGCGCTACGAGCTTGTAGATCTGCTATTTTGTTTGGGAAAGAACGTGGAAAATAGTGAGTCTTTGAATGTAAATATTTTTTAAAGCGGACATTTGCAACTCAAATCTTTGCTTCTGGGGGATTCTACAAATGTCTTCTTAATCCTAACAGTTTTTTTTTTTTTTAACATATGTTGCTGTAAATCAGTGGTTCTCAAAAATTATAATTGGCCGTGGACCCCCATTTCAAAATATGATATGTTCCAGGGACCCCCAGAAGTTGTAACAGAGTGAAAAAAAAAATCGCTATATATAAAAATATATTCAAGGATTTGCACATATTTTCACGATTTTTCAACTTCATAGCGCTAGTATGAGCTTGTAGATCTGCTACTTTTGAATAGCTAAATAAATCTTAAAATGACACACAGATGCGTTCCCGGTCTTAAAGGGTTAAAGACCTCCACTTTGTTGGGCCAAACCTGTCACATCCAATCAAGCTCAATCTAAGCGAGCGGGCCGACCCTGGACCGGCAGGAAGACTGAGAGATTGGCTGCTGGCTAAAACCTGTGTGACACCGTAATACACATAGATATATATAAAGGCTAGATGGCTCAAGGGGGCGGCGCAAGCGTAGCTCAACCGCGGCCATCTTGCGACGGTCACTCATAACATTATGTCTATGGTGCATATACTTTGAAATAACCATAGCGTGCTCAATTTTCATCCGATTTTCAAACGGTTTGGTGTTTTGTAAACACCAAAGATGTAGTTATGATACTGCATACTTATAATTATAATCATGTTTTTTTTTATACAATAATATCATAACTACATCATTGGTGTTTACAAAACACCAAACCGTTTGAAAATCGGATGAAAATTGAGCACGCTATGGTTATTTCAAAGTATATGCACCATAGACATAATGTTATGAATGACCGTCCCAAGATGGCCGCCATGTGGCGACGTCGTACTCCATTGGCCAGCAGCGCGGGTGAGTCATCTAGCCTTTATATATATCTATGGTAATACACCTCTCTCTCTCTCTCTCTCTCTCTCTCTCTCTCTCTCTCTCTCTCTCTCTCTCTCTCTCTCTCTCTCTCTCTCTCTTCTCTCTCTCTCTCTCTCTCTCTCTCTCTCTCTCTCTCTCTCTCTCTCTCTCTCTCTCTCTCTCTCTCTCTCTCTCTCTCTCTCTCCCTCTGCTTTGTGACTACATGTGACCGTTTCTGAAGGAGAGACAGTCTTCTTCTCGCTAAAAGCCACTTTTCAGAAAAGCAGAACAAGTAAATATGATATATATATATATCAGGGGTCTTCAACGTTTTCAGGCCAAGGACCCCCTAGCTGAGAGAGAGAGATGAAGCAGGGACCCCCTCTATATTGTATATAATTGCGTTTCAGATTATACTTGTTTTTGTTTACTTGGTCTGCTCTTTTTTCCCTCTAGTCTAAACCTATAGCTCTTTGCCAAAAATAGCCGATCTACAAGCCCACAACGCCTCGCGCTAGATCTACTATTCTTGGCTAAAGTTCTCCACAGAAAAAGGGATGCCAGGGTTCAAGTGGTTAAGGGAAAAAGTAAAATCACATCACACAAAGATTTGGCGGACCCCCTGTAGTAACTCTGAGGACCCCCTAGGGGTCCCGTACCCCTTGTTGAAGACCCCTGATATATATATAGTCTATGTTTCTGTCCAAAACTCATTCACTGCCAGAGTTTTTCAGAACAGTCTGCGGCCAGAGTCAGAGTTTTCGAGTATTTTTACTAACCTTTCAAAGAGCCACAGGATATTCCGCTCCAGGTCGCAAAAGACGGAGGAGTGTCTCTTCTTCCATCGGGTGGGGGGTGGGGGGGAGCATGTCACCAAGACCCTCTGTTCTTCAGTTATTGGCTGTTGAATACAGCTTGTTCTCACCAAAAACGCTGAAAAAAACCAAGAAAACAGAGAAAAAAATATGATTATATATTATTAACAGTCTTCTCCAGAAGTCATAGGATCACTCATAGGGTGGTGAACAGCGCCATCTAGCGTACACACTGAAAACACTGTTTTGACGTGTTTACACTGGGCCTTGGAAAAATGTACGTGTTACACGTCATTGGCACTGAATGAGTTAATAGCACAGCAAACTCTGACATAAATGTCAGAGTTTAAATGAACATATTAAATATGTAAATATGAAATAAATACATAAACATGTAGTTAAGATATAAGGTTTAGAGCCATCGCTAGCATTATTGCTAACAATTACCTTGTTCATTTCGTTCATGACGTTGCAAAATCACTGTAAAACCCGCTCTTTATACCAGATCGGCTTGAAAAGTATCAATAGTCTGTTGGCTTGTGTCTAATGTAAATCTTAAAGAAAGATGTATTAACCATGTTATTTTGTTAAAACCGTTGCGCAAATGTAGCTGTTTGTATCCTGCAAAACTCAGGGATTTCTGTGACATTGAAAAGATGACGGTGCAACAAAGCCAGCCAGCGACCACTAAAGTGCAAGAAGAGGAAGAGATTTGCTAGTCCCACGCTCTGTTAAATATAAGCAGTGATGGAAGAAGTACCTACATGTTTTACTTAAGTAAAAGTATCAATACCTTACTGTACGCAGAAATAGTATGTTACAAGAACAAGTTCGGTATTCAAAATGTACTTGAGTAAAAAAGTAAGAAAGTATTGGCATCAAAATGCACTTAAAGCACCAAAAGTAAAATATTCTCTATGCAGAAGGTCCCATTTCACAGGTTTTCAAATGTATAAAAATCCTTGCAAAATAGCAGATCTACAAGTTCACAACGTGTCACAAAGCTGCGCGTTGTGAGCTCATAGATCGGCTATTTTCAAATGGCCAAAGTATAGGTCTGAAGTGATTTTGTACAAATAATCAAAATCTAGAAAGTAACTAAAGTTGTCAATTGTATCGGAGTAAAACGTTTTTCCTCTGAGATGTAGTGGAGTAGAAGTAAAAATACTGAACATTGGAAATACTCCAGTAAATACTCCCTAAAGTAAAAAATACCTCACAATCGTACTTAAGTACAGTACCTGAGTAAGTGTACTTAGTTACTTTCCACCACTGAATATAAGTTATGGTGACAGGATGGTGTGCTATATGATCTGGGCGGTAAAATTCGCCACAGCACGTTGAACTTTAACGACGGCCTTGAAAACCAGCGACAGGGTTTAAAATATGTGAAAGACTTCACAGTGTTGCATTGCAGATGAACACATTAGCGTACATACTGACGGATCAGTCTTAATTGTTACCTCTGGCAAATTAGACTACAGAGAGAGAGAGAGAGAGAGAGAGAGAGAGAGAGAGAGAGAGAGAGAGAGAGAGAGAGAGAGAGAGAGAGAGAGAACAAAAGTGACCCTGCTATAGTGTTCTCCGTTTAATGCAATGTGAGAATGACCTTGCTGCAATGCACCCCCCCCCACCCGCACGATCCTTAATCCATTGAGACCTGAAGCCAATTCTACATGTCTCCTAAATCCCAACAGTTTTTCTGAAAAACGTATGTTTCTATATCAGTGGTGCTCAATCGTTTTCATGTCAAGGACCCTCAAAATTATATGTATTTGGCCGCGGACCCCCATCAAAATATGTTGTTCCAGGGACCCCCCAGAAGCAAAGATTTGAGTTAAAAATGTTCACTTTAAAACTATATATATTCAAAGATTTGCACACGTTTTCACGAATTTTCAAAAATAGCAGATCTACAAGCTCGTAGCGCGGCACTCGGTGCCGCGCTACGAGCTTGTAGATCTGCTATTTTTAAATAGCTCAAAGTGTAAAATAATGCTTTTTAGCTCAAATCTAAAAATGACACAGTTCCAGGTCTTAATGGGTTAAAGAGTTTATCTTGATGGACTCCCAGAGACCGTCTCTCAGGTGTCTCCTTGATGGACCGATTCATTTACCTCTGTCTCCATTCCAGGGTTCCAGGAGGGCCTGGCTGCCTTGATGAGTCCCTATTGTTCATTTGGTTTGTTCACTCGTGGATATATAGAGGGTTAGGGTTAGGGTTATACAACCAGTATTCTTGTTGTAAAGTGCACTCTGTGGTGCTGAATAAAAAGAAACAGTGGTGGGAAAAGTACTCAAATGTTTTACTTAAGTAAAAGTATCAATACTGCAATGTAGAAGTACTCTGTTACAAGTAAAAGGCCTGTGTTCAAAATCTGCTATTTTTGAATAGCCACAGAAACATGCAGGATTACTGCATGTTTTTTTGTGGGGGTACCTACTAGTGATGAGCGGGTCGGGTTTTTTCATGACCCGCCACGCGACGGAACCCAACCCGCCTCAACCCGCCCCGCGAACCCATATATAAATCTATGGCTCAAACCGCCCCGCGACCCGCGATTTCTGTAAAATCATGAAGGTTAAACTGTTTTATTGTTATTATTCTTATTCTTATTAGGAATACAGACAAAACAAGAGCATGTGATATATTTTTTTTTTTGCGTGTGAGAGCGGCTGACCCGCTCACCCACAGCCTGCATAATTGCCTCTGAAATCCTGACTCGACCCACCCGCGCCGCGGGTTGACCCGCGGGTCCCGCGGGTTACGGGTCGACCCGCTCATCACTAGTACCTACCATAGGGGACAAGGGGAGAACATGCAGAATCCACACAGAAAGGCCCTTTCACCAACCCCACCTAGGGTATCGGTATGTTGTGTTATGCTTATGGTCACGATTCACCAGAGCCTGCATGGCTTGGTTCCAGGCTTAAAATAATGTATAGGAATTCTCTAGGAAAATATATATATATATATTCGCTTTCTATTGGGCTTTGTTTTCATAGATCCTGGTTGCTTGTTTCGCTCTGCAAAACCTGGCAACACTGTGTGTGAGGAGTAGGAGCTCATGTTGTTGTTGTCAGGGAGAAGAAGAGACAGAGGAGGAGGAATCACACTCCATCCAACACCCCGCCTTCCAGAGATGATTGATACTGAACAACAACACAGGGAATTACCCAGCAGGACTGTTTTAACCCATTGAGACCGGGAAAGCAGAGACTTATTTGGCTATTAAAACAAATAAAATAGCAGATCTACAAGCCCATCTATGAGCTTGTAGATCTGCTTTTTTTTTGTTTTTAATTGTGCAAATCGTTGAATATAATGTATGTATATATTTTATTTTAAAGCAAACTTTTTAACTCAAATCTTGCTTCTGGGGGTCCCTGGAACAACACAGTTTGAGATGGGGGTCCGCGATCAAATATATATCATTTTGGGTGGTCCTTGACATGGAAAAAGTTTGAGAACCACTGATATTATAGTAACATAAGTTTTTTCAAAAAACTGTTAGGATTTAGAAGACATTAGTAGAATCCCCCAGAAGCAAAGATTTGAGTTACAAATGTTCGCCTTAAAAATATTTATATTCAAAGATTTGCAGACATTTTAAAGATTTCTCACAAATAGCAGATCTACAAGCTCGTAGCGCGGCACTCGGTGCCGCGCTACGAGCTTGTATATCTGCTATTTTTTAATAGCCCAAATAAATATTAAAATGACACAGAGATGTGTTCCCCGTTGTTAATGGATTAAAATAGAAAGACATTTGATACGCTTGTACCGTCGACACATTGTTGTCTCAGGCATTATTTTATCTCGGGGGGGTCTGTCCACTGTGGGAGATTTAAAAAGCAAAATAGGAGAGACAACATTAATACACAATGGAGCACTATTACAAGACACAATGGATCAACTGAGCCGTGCTTTACACCTGTGTTTATTTTGTCGACTAAAACTATGACAAAAAAATAATTTCACTGACGAAAAATACATAAAAACTAAGCTATAATGACTAAAACAAGAACTAAATATACTGACCATTTCATCAACAAATACAAACTAGACGAAGAAGAGATGCAGTAGAACTAAAACACAAGTCATTTTATGTTTGGTTCCGCTCAGGTGTTGCGCTCTGAAAATAGCAGATCTACAAGCTCACAACTTTGTACTGTAGATCGACTATTTTCAGCATGTAACCAAGTGTAAAATCTGGTATTACGATGCCATCAAGGCACCGTCAAAATACATTTTAGTCGACTAAATCAACTGTAGATTTAGTCAACTATAATCTTATGATATTTAGTTGACTAAAACTAGACCAACAGTAAAACATTTCAGATGACTAAAATATAACTAAAACTATATAGAATTTTATTCAAAAGACTATGACTAAAACTGATAAACATAAAGTCGTGTTTGGTCTGTAAAGTGTTTTGTTTTTTGTTCGTTTCTCAAGTCTCCAGCAGTTCCTCAGACTCCATGTGACTGTTTGTAACGAGGCAGAGGGAACGTGATATTTCCTCCATCGTGACACCATCTCCTACTGTATATCTAAGGCAATATGTGCTCAGCAAGAATTATGAACGTGTGTGGAATCGATGTGGTTCATTTTCCCCCCAAAATGACCACATTCCTGGGAGTATATGGAGCGTAGAGAGAGATGGCCCACACATTTTATCACCCCCAGTAACTAAGTACATTTACTCAAGTACTAGTACAGTTAAGGTATTTTTTTACTTTACTGGAGCATTTCCAATTGTCAGTACTTTAACTTTTACTCCACTACAATTATTTGAAAACTTTAGTCTTCTACTTTGTAGATTTTGATTATTATTACAAAACAAACATTAACCACTTCAGCTCTATATACATATTTTGGCCATTTGAAAATAGCTGATTTACAAGAACTTGTAGATCTGCTATTTTCAAAAGATTTTTTTATACATTTGAAAAACGTGTGAAATGGTATATTCTGCATAATGCGTACTTTCTACTTTTGGTACTTTAAGTACATTTTGATACCAATACTTACTTACTTTTACTCAAGTAAATATTTCATTCCAGACTTTTACTTGTAACAGAGTATTTTTTACTTGAGTAAAAAAAACTGTGAGTACTGTCTGCACCACTGGGTCTAATAATACGTCTACAAACATCTCGTCCCACGGTCCAGAGAGCGGAGGCACGGCGTCCGACAGCGTAACACTCATCTCAGAGCAGCTGGACAGGCTCAGCGTCGCCCCCGGTGGGAGGGAGTGTGTGTGGAGTGGAGAGGTTCAGCTGGTCAGACACAGCGGTGTTATATGAGCCATTGATCCCTGCCAGCAGGATCCTCTGCTTCCACCAGGCCAGACTAGTGTTGCCATGTCAATGAAAACAAGCCCACAAAGAAGCGACTAGAAGAGACTATTCATTGGGCCACATGAGCGCCCATATACTGTATACAGTATATGGGCTACCAGCTTGTAGATCTGCTATTTTCGAAAACAAATCTTGAAAAAAAAAAAGTGGGACATTTGGATGATTTAAAAAAAAAAAACATTCTAACATAAATGTGGCAAGGGGCTACCTGGCAACACAATGTTTTCAGATGGGGGGGGGGTCTGTGGACAAATACATGTTGACCTTGGCAGGCATGTGTACACATAGACATCAAAGGGGGCTTGAGCCCCCCCTGCCCTTTTTACCCATGTGTAAAAGTGCCCTCTCCAGACCATGAATGTAGCACTTACTAGTTTGAAAGAAATGCAAACGCACCCTTTTCCATGCCGTACCTGAACGCAGCGTTCAAGATAATTGCCTTTTCCAAACTCTCCCGAACTTGAACGCAGCATTTTATGATGAAAGAATTGCATTGTGTCGCGTTGCGACGCGTTGTGAGCTTGGAGATCGGCTATTTTCGGTATTTTCACCAAAAGTGCCCTTTTGGTAAAATTTCAGCCCTTGCCCCTCTAACATTCTCTGCACATCCCTGGACCGTGGCATTAAATAATAATAAAAAACACATGGAAGCTAAAGCCAAAAATAAGCAACTACACTTTTAAAAACAAGCCCAAAAAAAAAACACAACCAATATTTACAAGCAACTGTACAGAACAAGGAGCCCAAAGGTGGCTTATAATAAGCAGACATGGCAACACTGCAGGCCTCCATTCACACGTGTAGCCTCACACACATCCTTCCCCCCCTGACTATAACCCCCCCCCCCCCACCTCCCCCTCCCCACGGCATTGACTTTCTGTCACGCCGGTCCGGCTGCCGCGGCAGGACCTGACATCTAATGATTCTCTGATGGAGTAACATTACGTTTATCCTTCACTAGCAGATCTGACAGAAAGGCATCTATCTGAGCGGGGGGGGGGGGGGGGCAAAGCCCAAGAAGGAGAAGAGGGGGGGCGGGGGGGCATAGCATAAATAATATGCTATGACAGGAGGTCTTCAACATTTTTTCAGGCCAAGGACCCCCTGAGAGAGAGGTAAAGCAGGGACCCCCCCACAAAATATTGTATAAAATGTCATAGATTTCATAGATAGCTTCATAGACTTGTTTGAAAGCTCTGCCATCAGTGTTGTGTAAATGAATGTTTGTTAATGTGTATTTTCAGACATTTAACCACTTAAAACCCTCAATACCTAGTAAACCAGACCTTTCCCCCTCTTCATCAAACCTCTTTGTCCGAAAATAGCCGATCTACAAGCTCACAACGCCTCGCAGTGCGAGGCGTTGTGAGCTTGTAGATCTGCTATTTTCTGTCGGCAATTTTTTGGGCTAAAGTTCTCCTCAGAATAGGGATGCTGTCCTATCACACAAAGTTTAAGTGGTGGCCCAAACCTGTAGTAAGTCTGAGGACCCCTTAGGGGTCCTGGACCCCCTTGTTGAAGACCCCTGTGCTATGAGCCTACATATTATGCCTGACAGCAGCAGCAGCAGAAATGTAATGGTAAGAGTCTGTTGGAAGGACTCTCTCCTGTATACGTTCTGCCAAGTAGCTCAGATGCTGCAACAGCTTTTCCCTTTTCCAGAGGTTGTAGACGTTGCTGCTGAATAGAGGTATAAAGTTAACAATTAGACATGGACTCTCACAGCTACAGTGGTTTATAGATTATGTCGTTTGCAGTTGTTGGGGGGTGGGGGGGGGGGGGGGCGAGCAAGCTCTTCTAGGGTAGGCTATCGTTGCAAAATGCTATTATGCCGGGAATATTCAAGGTATACATTTCACGTCGGGAATTAACAGCAATAAATGAGCGAAATAACAGGAATAAAATGTACACACACGCACACACACACACACACACACACACACACACACACACACACACACACACACACACACACACACACACACACACACACACACACACGCATGCATGCACGCAGTCACGCAAGCACACACACAAACAAAAAAAAGTCCTCTCAGGCGTCCATACAGTACTTTCCATTGACTTCCTCAATGTCCGACTCAATTTTTTCAAACTCAACGTCACCAGTGGTTCATAATTCCCAAATTACTTTGGGGAGTCCCCAGATGATTATAGCTTTAATGTGCAACATTACAATTTAGGCCAAAGTGTTAAATATTACGTAAGAAAGAGGCAAACAGTGTGAAAATAGCCGATCTACAAGCTCACAACACCACGTAGTGGGCTTGTAGTTCAACTATTTTCATAATATGTATCTGTGGAACCGAATCAAACTAAATGTAATGCCTCAACTCAATTATGATTTTTTTGGGGGGTCCCCAATTCAAATATGATTATTTTGGGGGGGTCGCGGCCTGAAAAGTTCGGGAACCCTTGATCGTCAGACCCCTGCTCTAAAGTCTTGAGGCTACAGCACAGCTAAATGTACAAAGCCGACGGAAATGTGTTTTGCCTGCCATGTCACTAAAGCTACTGATAGTGATGAGTAACCACACTAATAGTCAACCTGTGAGGAATAATATTTCATGCTTTTTCAAAGGTGACTGAAAACACTCAACAATCTCTGGCACTGTGGGCTGTAGACAATGTTTTTTTCTGGCACCGAACGAGTGAAAAGATCAGTCGCTTTTAATAAGCGGACATGGCAACGTCGACGCGGTGGAGAGCTACCTTAAAGGTGTTAAAAAGTAGCTGTGTGCACACTGAGTCCTACTGAGGCCGGGAGGTAGCAGTATAGTCTGCAGAAATCTGCAATGTAAAGGAAAACCAGAAGGCTTTCAGAAGCATTGTGCAACAAAAACAAACAATTTCAAGCTACTGTACCCCTCTGAAAAAAATGCACATTGATGCGTCACACTTTCAGCCTATATTGAACCTAAACCTAGACGTTGGTGAGTCTCTCTCTTTCTCTCATACACATCTCTGCTTGAGGATTGTGGGTGAACACAGATGCCTCAGTAATACCACCAGACATTCTAAAAACGATGTCAGGCCACTGACGTTTAACGACGGCCTGACAATGGCTCGTTGGGGTCCAGCCTTTATGCGTCAATTAGGGTTTTATTTAAAGGTAGGGTAAGTGATATTTTTTGGTTAAAACAAAAAGTATTTTGTTAAAAGGTTAAATCACTATATTCTGATAGTAATCATTGCTATAGAGTGTTTGTTCAGTAACAGGAGTCTCCCCGTCTCTCCAGCTCTTTAATAAACAGAAAATACTTTTTTCGGTAGGTGTCAAAATCTCAGCCAATCAGGAGAAAGTACCCATTTTTAAGCTTAATTTGTATAGAGTTCCAGTTCCAATTTTGTCTGCTCATTTCTTAGCGTCATCACTTCCAATTTCACTTGTTTAATCTGTATCCTGATTGAGTTCTCTATCCTGATTGGATAAAATTGGAAATGAAACTGAAACTGAAACGAAAATGCATTTTCTGTTTAATAAAGAGCTGGAGAGACAAGAGACTCCTAATACTGAACAAACACTCTATAGCAATGAGTACTATCAAAATATAGAGCTATTTAACACTTATTTTAACCAAAGCAAATCACTTACCCTACCTTTAATGATGCAAAACTGTTCCTGAGGTTCTGTTTAATACTGTATTTTGAACGTTTTGTTTTAATTCCTCTAGGATTGTTTCTCTACACTGCTCTTTAGACTCAGCCTTTTGAGACGCACACCATCTGTCAACAACTTCTCCTTCTCTTTGGCAGACTGACCTCCACATAAGTTTGTCTCTCACACTTTGTGGTGGGATGGCCCCTAAAAACGCTGACGATGAGCTTATGGGAATAATTCATAATAAAGCCTATAGTTTATATACTGTGTACTCATAGTTCTGGGCAGTTATACTCAGTAGGCCTACGTTGGCCTCCTGCGTTGTCACAGGTTTTACGGGTTTATGAGGGTGACATTAGTTTTCCTGTATTAAAAGCTGCATCATCAGTTTGTTGTTTTCAGGAAAGAAACAAAGGAGGAACACAAAAAAAGTCCCGGTGACTTGTTTCCATTGTGGTCCTATGTGTTCAATTCACAAAATTCAATACATAAAAAAGATAACACAATGATGCATCAAATACAAAACACTAGGCTATATGCACAAAAAGAGAAAAAGGACTGGTCTGGGTTTTTTTTCAGGCCAATTGTTGAAAGAACCCAGTGATTCTCATGCTTTATGCCCTGACACCATGCATTAAACTTTAATGCATGGTGTCAGGACATTCATTCCATATTTTTGGTGGCAGAGAAGTAGAATAGTAGAATGAGATTTCTTTTTATTCGTTCTAAATTCTGACTGCAGCGCAGTGGCGTAGCCCGAACGCTAGCTGAGGCTGGGCCTAGGGCGCGCGCGTGCATGTGTGCCCGGACCATGTGCACGCGCAAATATTTACGGTTATTAGCGGTTTCTGATGCTTTTTTCGCGGGTTTGTGATGGATTTTGGGTACCTATATATACACTGTTATCAAAATGGCTGAATATGACATAAAAAAAAAAAAACTTTTTTTGGGTGGGCAGAAAAAACAAATGGGTGGGCCCAGGCCTATCTATGCCCACCCGTGGCTACGCCCC
>NC_139959.1:41929208-41976708 GCF_963454915.1 Gymnoscopelus microlampas | reverse complement strand
CGTAGCCTACATGATGTCATTTATTTTTTTAACTGACACGTGAAGCCATGTTCTTGTCAATAGAATAAAATTGTCTCAGATCAATGCTATGATCACACTACAGCAGCACACTACAAACAGTTCTTCTCAAGCAGTGTGGCCGGTATCCAAACGGCAGTGGCGGAAAGTAACTAAGTAAATTTACCTAAGCACTGTACTCGTACAGAGTACAATTCCGTCTGTATTTCAGTCTTGATTGTGTGTCAAAAATACTGTATATGCAGTCAGGCAGAAACCTCTTATCTCCAGATTCTAACCTTTTGTGTTTTTTTGTAAATTAACGCCCTACTTCAGTGGTTCTCAACCAGTGGTCCGGGGACCACTAGTGGTCCTTGAGGGGGTTCAAGGGGGTTCCAGGGGGTCCCCAGCCAAATCAATAGTTAGAAACCAAATTGACCCTTATGTGTCTGTAACTCTGAGAGTGTACAAATGGAACCAAATGGACCCTAACGGGTCCATTTGGTTCCATTTGTACACTCTCAGAGTTAAATGAACACTGATGATGATGATACAGTGTAGATTAAGACCCCCAAAAAATCAAAATGTTTGAGTCCCTGGCATATCTTTTCAAATGGGGGTCCGTGGGCTAATATCTGTCAATTTGGGGGTCCTTAACGCGTAAACGGTTGAAAACCACTGCCCTACTTGATCACAGAAGTATCAAAAGTAACAGATCTACAAGCTCGAAACGTGCCGCGAAGCAACGCGTTTCGAGCTTGTAGATCTGCTACTTTTGATGTTTTTGAATTTGAATCCTGAAAAGTAAGAGTTTTTGACATATGAGGTTTCCACCCGACAAACAATTTATATGTATTTTAAAAAAAATATATGTTGAATTTCTGCCCAGTGACTGGAGGGACCGTAACATCCCACATCTCCAGCAACACCAGAGTCCTTGTACTGTAACTAATGCATTGGATTTGCTTGAATATATGTGTGTTTTTATTTACAAATGGACTGCAATTTATGAATACCAATATTCAATCATATTAGAGTAATCCTGTTGCATAATTGTCACAGAACGTCACCCATTGCCCCCACACACACACACACACACACACACACACACACACACACACACACACACACACACACACACACACACACACACACACACACTTCACTGCAAAACCGTGACGGTTAATTTAACTCCGAGAGCATTTTCACTAGTTTTTTATTATTATTATTAAATCTCTCCCATCTTAGAAGAGTGTGGGTTCTTCTCAAAGCTTTAAAGCTTCATTCTGATGCAATGGTTTAAAACAAAACGTGGGGAAAAAGTACTGCAGAAACAAGTCGGTTTGTCTTCAGAACCAAAGCACTGAAAGAGAGAAGAGGCGCTGTCCACAGCCTAGTGGTGCTGAAACACAGACTGTCCACAGCCTAGTGGTGCTGAAACAAAGACTGTCCACAGCCTAGTGGTGCTGAAACACAGACTGTCCACAGCCTAGTGGTGCTGAAACACAGACTGTCCACAGCCTAGTGGTGCTGAAACACAGACTGTCCACAGCCTAGTGGTGCTGAAACACAGACTGTCCACAGCCTAGTGGTGCTGAAACACAGACTGTCCACAGCCTAGTGGTGCTGAAACAAAGACTGTCCACAGCCTAGTGGTGCTGAAACACAGACTGTCCACAGCCTAGTGGTGCTGAAACACAGACTGTCCACAGCCTAGTGGTGCTGAAACACAGACTGTCCACAGCATAGTGGTGCTGAAACACAGACTGTCCACAGCCTAGTGGTGCTGAAACACAGACTGTCCACAGCCTAGTGGTGCTGAAACACAGACTGTCCACAGCCTAGTGGTACAAAAGTATTGGCATCAAAATATACTTAAAGTACCAACATTTTTTGAAAATAGCCGATCTACAAGCTCACAACGCGACGCGTTCTGAGCTTGTAGATTGGCTATTTTCAAATAGGGCTAAAGTGGTTAATGTATGTTTTATAATAGAATAATGTATATCTGCAAAGTAACTAGTAACTAAAGTTTTCAAATAATTGTAGTGGAGTAAAAGTACAATATTTGCCTCTGAGATGTAATGGAGTAGAAGTAATAGTACTGAAAATTGGAAATACTCCAGTAAAGTAAAAAATACCTCAAAATTGTACTTAAGCACAATACTTGAGTAAACGTACTTAGTTACTTTCCATCACTGAACAGTGGTGATGAATACATGTAAATGCGAGGGGGCCAAGAAGAAGAAGGTGGTCTTTTGTCCCCCCGGCCGGTTCGTTCGTCCTCTGGCATTTGCATTTGAAAAGCCCATCCATTTTTAATGTTCTCTGGTGAAGCGTGTGTATCATGAGAATAATGACATGGTTTAGCATGTCCCCACAACACATTAGCCTCAACATCTGTCCATAAACATATGTGTGAAATGAGTGAAATGATGGCATCTCTCTCTGGTTGTGTCTCTCTCTCCGGAACAAACATGTTGTGATGCATAGTAGTGGCTGCATTACCCATTTTGGTCCCCTATACAATTAGATTGTATTATTTAATCCATCAAGACCGGCGGGAACGCATCTGTGTCATTTTTGAAGATTTATTTGGGCTATTTAAAAATAGCAGATGTACAAGCTCATAGCGCGGCACCGAGTGCCGCACTATGAGCTTGTAGATCTGCTATTTATTTATTTTAAATCGTTAAAATGTGTGCAAATCTTTGAATATATGTATTTTTCAAAGCAAACATTTAAAAATATATTTTGTTCTAGGGACCTCCCCAGAAGCAAAGCTCTGAGTTACAAATGTTTCAAAAAATATATGTATTCAAAGATTTGCACAAAACGAGTGCCGCACTATGAGCTTGTAGATCTGCTATTTTTGAATAATAGCCGAAATATAAAATAATGGTTATTATATAGCTCAAATCGAAAATGACTCAGATGCGTTCACCGGATTGGATGGATTAATCTTCAGCAGTTTGTTAAAATTACAATCTTTTTGTAATCTCTCACACACACACACACACACACACACACACACACACACACACACACACACACACACACACACACACACACACACACACACACACACACACACACACACACACACACACACACAGTAGTACACAGCCTAGGAGAATATCTCCCCATGGTGATACATTACATACATCTCCTTGCATATTGTGTGGGATTTGCGTTGTTGGATTCAATTAGTTTGCTTCAGTGATTAGAATCACACTGAAAGCCTGAATCACACATCTGGCCGTCAGACGAGCGGAGAGGACACGCGTTATACCCGTGTTCTCTCGTGTTTTACACTAGAACTTTGGGACCGATGTTACCGCAATTATTAGACATCTGCTGCCATCCCCCCAGAGAGAGGATAAATCAACAAGCCCACTCTGAGTAATCAAATCTAATCACCAAGCCTCCACGTCTCCTGGATATAATTAATGGACGCTGCGTGGTAAAGATATATCTCTGCGGGACGGGCCCGCCATGAATCTAACGTCATAAATAACCCAAATAAAGTGTCACAACATGTTCCAAAGGGCTACAGTACCCTTCTGACTGACACACATATAATACAGTCTTCATCTCTACTCTGACAATAATAGATCTTTCAGCGTGAGATGAGGCGCTGTAGTCTCTCCTTTTGACTACAATATGTAGCCTCTCCTTTTGACTACAATATGTAGCCTCTCCTTTTGACTACAATATGTAGCCTCTCCTTTTGACTAAAATATGTAGCCTCTCCTTTTGACTACAATATGTAGCCTCTCCTTTTGACTACAATATGTAGCCTCTCCTTTTGACTATAATATGTAGCCTCTCCTTTTGACTACAATATGTAGCCTCTCCTTTTGACTATAATATGTAGCCTCTCTTTTTGACTACAATATGTAGCCTCTCCTTTTGACTACAATATGTAGACTCTCCTTTTGACTACAATATGTAGACTCTCCTTTTGACTACAATATGTAGCCTCTCCTTTTGACTACAATATGTAGCCTCTCCTTTTGACTACAATATGTAGCCTCTCTTTTTGACTACAATATGTAGCCTCTCCTTTTGACCACAATATGTAGCCTCTCCTTTTGACTACAATATGTAGCCTCTCTTTTTGACTACAATATGTAGCCTCTCCTTTTGACCACAATATGTAGCCTCTCCTTTTGACTATAATATGTAGACTCTCCTTTTGACTACAATATGTAGACTCTCCTTTTGACTACAATATGTAGCCTCTCCTTTTGACTACAATATGTAGCCTCTCCTTTTGACTACAATATGTAGCCTCTCCTTTTGACTACAATATGTAGCCTCTCCTTTTGACTACAATATGTAGCCTCTCCTTTTGACTACAATATGTAGCCTCTCCTTTTGACTATAATATGTAGCCTCTCTTTTTGACTACAATATGTAGCCTCTCCTTTTGACTACAATATGTAGACTCTCCTTTTGACTACAATATGTAGACTCTCCTTTTGACTACAATATGTAGCCTCTCCTTTTCACTACAATATGTAGACTCTCCTTTTGACTACAATATGTAGACTCTCCTTTTGACTACAATATGTAGCCTCTCTTTTTGACTACAATATGTAGCCTCTCCTTTTGACCACAATATGTAGCCTCTCCTTTTGACTACAATATGTAGACTCTCCTTTTGACTACAATATGTAGACTCTCCTTTTGACTACAATATGTAGCCTCTCCTTTTGACTACAATATGTAGCCTCTCCTTTTGACTACAATATGTAGCCTCTCCTTTTGACTACAATATGTAGCCTCTCTTTTTGACTACAATATGTAGCCTCTCCTTTTGACCACAATATGTAGACTCTCCTTTTGACCACAATATGTAGCCTCTCCTTTTGACTACAATATGTAGCCTCTCCTTTTGACCACAATATGTAGACTCTCCTTTTGACCACAATATGTAGCCTCTCCTTTTGACCACAATATGTAGCCTCTCTTTTTGACTACAATATGTAGCCTCTCCTTTTGACTACAATATGTAGCCTCTCTTTTTGACTACAATATGTAGCCTCTCCTTTTGACCACAATATGTAGCCTCTCTTTTTGACTACAATATGTAGCCTCTCTTTTTGACTACAATATGTAGCCTCTCCTTTTGACTACAATATGTAGCCTCTCTTTTTGACTACAATATGTAGCCTCTCTTTTTGAATACAATATGTAGCCTCTCCTTTTGACTACAATATGTAGCCTCTCCTTTTGACCACAATATGCTTCCATGCTGTCATTTAGATTGTTTTTACAGCCAGTGCCAGTTAAGTAGGCAAATAATTGGCATGTGCTGTATATAAGCGGCCATGCATACATACATACATGTATGCATACATGTATGCATACATGTAACCAGGACCTTCTAGCTGTGAGGCGACAGCGCTACCGACTGCCCACCGTGCCCCCAATTATATGGATATTTTGAAGATATTTTGTAGAATCGGAACCTCAGGCCTTAATGGCTTAATATCTTGTTTTGTTTTTATAGTGTGTGCTATATAAATCAAATGTACTTACTTACTATGACAATTAATCGTCAAGTAAAATGCGTAATAATTGTGACTGACAGCCCTACTTCTGTCTGATAAGGATTCAGGGTTCATGCCACGCACATGTGAAGGAAGCCACTAAATCCATGAACTAAAACAACCCAGGTGACATTTAGGAATGGAAGGGAGAGTCGTCGTAAATTAGAGCAAGAAGTCAATTTAACCCATTAAGACCTGAGGCTGATTCTTACAAATGTCTCCTAAATCCCAACAGTATTCTGAAAAACATATGTTTCTATATCAGTGGTGGTCAAACTTTTTCATTACATTACAGTCATTTAGCAGACGCTTTTATCCAAAGTGACTTACAATAAGTGCATTCAACATAGGTAGGGAACAAAACTACTAATCACCAGAAGTCTTTCTTAAACAGATGAGACAAAATAGGAAGAGCTAAAACAAATAAGTGTATCGAATAAACAAGACCCAATATTTTTCATGTCAAGGACCCCCAAAATTACATGTATCTGGCCGCCGACCCCCATCTCAAAATATTTTGTTCCAGGGACCCCCAGAAGCAAAGATTTGAGTAAAAAAATGCACACATTTTCACGATTTTTCTAAAATAGCCAAAGTGTACGATAGTGCTTTTTGTTTTAGCTCAAATCAAAAAGTGACACAGATGCGTTCGGTCTTAAAGGGTTAATGAAGTTTTGGTTTAGTTTTTAGTTGAATCTCATATGATTTCTATCACTCTGTAGTTTTGCTGATTAGAGTCAAAGCCTTGGACTTGGGCATGTTATTAGTGAATATCCTGATTGAAGACAGAATATGTAAGCGGGGGCTGGTAGAATTATACAGTAAATCTCCAGGGCTCAGCTGAATGATTGAATATGGGTTTGCAGGCTGATCCAATTTTATTTCCTTCTCCCCATGTGGTGAAGTTACATGCTATTAAACAGATGGGATAAGTGACACTGCCAAAATCTACATAATCATCAGTGGTGTAAAGTAACATTACATTTACTCAAGAACTGTACTATTTTGAGGTATTTTTACTTTACTTGAGTATTTCCGATTTCCAATCTTTTACTACTACTCCACTACATCTCAGAGGCAAATATTGTACTTTTTACTTTTTACTACAAGTATTTGAAAACTCTAGTTACTAGTTACTTTGGGTTATTATTACTAAACATGACAGACCTATATGAACCATTTGGGTCATTTGAAAATATTTTCAAAAGATGTTTGTACTTTTACATAAAAAAAACATTAAATGGGACATTCTGCATAATGAATACCTTTTGGTACTTTAAATACATTGTGATGCCAATACTTTTGTACTTTTACTGAATTACATTATGAATGAATTCCGGACTTTTACTTGTAACAGTTCTATATTGCAGTATTGATACTTTTACTTAAAGGGTAAGACCACTTTGGTAGAGGTTTGGGTTGTGTAGTTACCTTGCCATGATGTAACTCCAAAGGTGGGCAAGAAATGAAAAATAATTTCTCCATTTATTAGAAATTGATAATTCAAAACTGCTCTCAAAGTCACTCTTTTAGCACAAAAATTAACGAACACAAAGTTGATTCAGACAATATAGAACATCACCAAACCCAGTACTGTTTGTTTTTTTAATAAAAATGTCAACTTCCTGTTGATTTTGCCATTTTTAATAAGTAGAAAACCTGGACTGGATCGGCGGATCCGGATCCAGATCTTCAAATAGTAAAATCAACAGGAAGTTGACATTTTTATTAAAAAAACAAACAGTACTGGGTTTGGTGATGTTCTATATTGTCTGAATCAGCTACGTTTGGGTTCATTTATGTGCTAAAAGAGTGACTTTGAGATCTGTTTTACCGTACAATGTAAGTCAATGAGGAGCATATTTTGAATTATCAATTTCTAATCAATGGAGCAATTATTTTTTTTATTTCTTGCCCACCTTTGGAGTTACATCATGGCGAGGAAACTACACAACCCAAACCTCTACTAAAGTGGTCTTATCCTTTAAGTAAAAAAAAAAAAAAACGTTTTCCACCACAGCATATCATCTATATTATGCATGTCTGTGTGTGTGTGTGTGTGTGTGTGTGTGTGTGTGTGTGTGTGTGTGTGTGTGTGTGTGTGTGTGTGTGTGTGTGTGTGTGTGTGTGTGTGTGTGTGTGTGTGTGTGTGTGTGTGTGTGTGTGTGGGGGGCGGGTGGGTGTGTGTGTGTGTGTGTGTGTGTGTGTGTGTGTGTGTGTGTGTGTGTGTGTGTGTGTGTGTGTGGGTGCTTGTGTGTGTGTGCTGGGGTAGTGGCCGGTGTGTGTGTGTGTGTGTGTGTGTGTGTGTGTGTGTGTGTGTGTGTGTGTGTGTGTGTGTGTGTGTGTGTGTGTGTGTGTGTGTGTGTGTGTGTGTGTGTGTGTGTGTGTGTGCGCGCGCGTGCGCGTATATGCGCGTATATGCGCGTGTGTGCATGTGCGTGCCGGATTAAACATCCTCCTAACCCCTCAGAGCACTGTCAGAAAGTCTATGAATTGTTGACTGCATCAAGTGTTGCAGCGTGTTCTGAACCCATACTCCGAGAGGACCAGGTGTAATTGTTTTGGCACATTCACACCAAGTTCAAGGTGAAGAAATGACCATGTTCTCTTTGTGCATAATAATAATCATGTTGCTGCTGGGGGGAGGAGGAGGCTGGTGAGTCAAGTATGCTACGACTCCATGGCCTCCATGTGTATTTAATTAAACCCCTTATACTGTTTTTACTGTCCGTTCTACCAAAGAGACATACAGTATATCCATGATGCAGCAGAGAGAGAGAGAGAGAGAGAGAGAGAGAGAGAGAGAGAGAGAGAGAGAGAGAGAGAGAGAGAGAGAGAGATTATTGTGTTATGTTAATCCATTCAATCCCAGAATGCTGTACTGTTATTTTAGATGTTTTATTCAAAAATAGCAGATCTACAAGCTCGTAGCGCGGCACCGAGTGCCGCGCTACGAGCTTGTAGCTCTGATATTTATTTTCAAAAAATCGTGATCATTTGTGCAAATCTTTGAATATTTATATTCTTTAAAGCAAAAACCCTCCCAAAATGTATTTGGCCACGGACCCCCATCTCAAAATATGTTGTTCCAGGGACCCCCAGAAGCAAAGATTTGAGTTAAAAATGTATATATACGTATATATTCAAAGATTTGCACACATTGTCAAAAATGTTTTCCTCAAAAATAGCAGATCTACAAGCTTGTAGCTTGTGAGTTTGAATATCTGCTATTTTTTAATAGCCAAATAAATCTTAAAATGACACAGATGCATTCCCGGATTGAATGGGTTAACCCATTAAGACCTGAAGCCGATTCTAAAAAAAAAAGTCTTCTAAATCCTAACAGTTTTCTGAAAAACCTATGTTTCTCGGTCAGTGGTTCTCAATCTCTTTCATGTCAAGGACCCCCCAAAATGATATGTATTTGGCCGTGGACCCCCATCTCAAAATATGTTGTTCCAGGGACCCCCAGAAGCAAAGATTTGAGTTAAAAATGTTCGCTTTAAAACAAATTGTATATTCAAAGATTTGCACAAATTTTCCAGTTTTTTCAAAAAATAGCAGATCTACAAGCTCATAGCGCGGCACTCGGTGCCGCGCTATGAGCTTGTAGATCTGCTATTTTTTTAAATAGCCACAGTATAAAATAATGGTTTAAGTGGTGACAAAGATGCGTTCCCGGTATGAATGGGTTAATATTAATGGCCCCCACGGCGTGGCACACAGGAACTCAAAGTCACATGTTGGGCCAAAGCCTCGTCTGTATGCACAGAGTGACACTATAGCAACCTGACACACGGCCAATGAAATAAGGGCCCTCTGAGGGATGGGACGTCGACTCCGGTGCGTCTGTCTGTCCCACGGTACAGGAGAACAGAGGTGACACCTATAGACAGGACCCTATAAAATATGGAGGAGGATTCATAAAGTGGACCTGTGTGCAGTACACAGTGGTGTCAAGTAACTAAGTACATCTACTCAAGTACTGTACTTAAGTACAATTTTGAGGTATTTTTTACTTTATTGGAGAATTTACAATTTTCAATACTTTTACTTCTACTCCACTACATCTCAGAGGCAAATATTGTACTTTATAGTTATTTTGCAGATATAAATTATTATAACATATAACATGCATTAACCACTTTAGCCCTATTTTATACCTAAGCTGTTTGAAAATAGCAGATCTACAAGCTCACAACGTGTCGCGAGCTTGTAGATCTGCTATTTTCAAACATTTTAGTACTTTTACTTTTGGTACTTTAAGTACATTTTGATACCAATACTTTTGTACTTTCACGCAAGTAAATTTAGAATTCCGGACTTTCACTTATAACAGAGTACTTCTACATTGCAGTATTGATACTTTTACTTAGTATAACATTTAAGTATTTTTTCCACCATTGGATGGGACGTCCATTCCGGGCGTCTGTCCCACGGTGCAGGAGGAACAGAGGTGACACCTATAGACAGACCATATAAAATATGGAGGAGGATTCAGACGGTACAGGGCTGTGTGCGGTTCATCATATTTTCTGATAGAGCGAACAGCGGCTGCAGCAAAGTCAGCCGATGGAATTCTTCTTAACCCATTAAGACCGGGAACGCATTTGTGTCATTTTTTTTATTTATTTTGGCTATCAAAAAAAATAAAAAAATAGCAGATCTACAAGTTGTTTTTTTGTTGAAAAATGGTGTAATGTGTGCAATGTTTTAAAGTGATTTTGTTTTACTCAAATCATTGCTTCTGGGGATTCAACAAATGTATAATTCCCAACTGTTTTTTTTTTGTCGTATGTTGTTATAATCAGTGGTTCTCAAACGTTTTCATGTCAAGGACCCCCCAAAATGATATGTATTTGGCTGCGGACCGCCCATCACAAAATATGTTGTTCCAGGGACCCCCCAGAAGCAAAGATTTGAGTAAAAAATGTGCTTTAAAAATATATATGTATATACAAAAACATGTGCAAACATTTTCACGATTTCCCCCAAAAAAATCACATATACAAGCTCATAGCGCGGCACTCATGCCGCGCTATGAGCTTGTATATCTGCTAAATAAAATGTAAAAATACACATGTGTTCCCGCCGGTCTTAATGGATTAAACCGTTTTATTTTTTTACCACCAAAATCTTGGTCCTCACCCGACCCCCCCCCCCCCCCCCCTCTTTATCTTATTGACTAAAAGAGAGGAAGACCTTGACCATGTACTCTGCAACCTGCTAGCATTCCCTTCCTGTCTACTTTGACACGTCTTCTCCAACTAAGCTTTTTACTCCGGCTCTTAACCCATTAAGACCGGGAACACATCTGTGTCATTTTTGATTTCTTTGGCTATTCAAAAATAGCAGATCTACAAGCTTGTATATCTGCTATTTTTGAAAAATGTTGTCAATTTGTGCAATCTTTTAAATACATTTTTAAAGTGAAGCCCTTTTAAACTCAAATCTTTGCTTCTGGGGGGTCCCTGGAAAAACATATTTTGAGACGGGGATACATATGAATTTGGGGGGTCCTTGACATGATAAGGTTTGAGAACCACTGATATTATAGCAACCTAAGTTTATGATTTAGAAGACATTTGTAGAATCCCCCAGAATTAAAGATTTGAATAAAGAAATGTAACTTAAAAATATATATTCGAAGATTTGCACAGAATGTTCAAGATTTTTCAAAAAAATAGCAGATCTACAAGCTTGAAGATCCGCTATTTTTTTGAACAGCCAAAGAAATCTCAAAATGACACACAGATGCGTTCCCGATCTTAACGTGTTAACATCCCCTCCCTCCCTCCCCTCCCTCCCCCTCCCACTCACGCCTGACCTTGGCTCTGTGGGGGGGGGGGGGGGGGGGGGGGTCTCGACCTTGGCTTTGCTATGGTTGCAGCGTAGGAGGGTTCTGCTCAAATTAATTTGGCTGTTCTTCTCGGTATTAAAAAGCTGAGTGGGATGAGGCCATTGATGATGATACTGTATGTCTGTGTGGGACGTACTGTACTGTATATGTACTACGGGTTTGGTTAACTTGTGTGTTTTTTTTGTGTTTGTGTTTGGTTTTTAACCCATTAAGACCGGGAACTCATCTGTGACATTTTAAGATTTATTTGGCTTTTTTTTAATTTTTTTTATCTTGGATACATTTGTGCAAATATTTGAATATATAATGTTTTCAAGCAAACTTTTTTTTAAATCTCAAATCTTTGCTTCTGGGGGGATTCTACAAATGTCTTCTAAATCCTACTGTTGCTATCATCAGTGGTTCTCTTTTTTCATGTCAAGGACCCCGCAAAATGATATGTATTTGACCGCGGACCCCCATCTCAAAATATGTTGTTCCAGGGACCCTGTCAGAATCACAGATTGGAGTTAAAAAATCACACCCTGTGTGAAGTGAGTGGTGCCTTTGATGAGCCCCGTATTGATGTTGTCATCAATGTTTGTTTATTGGACATACATACATACGGACACACGGACAAAGTCAGATATAGGAGTGGTTGGCACCACTCAAAAATGTTTGCTTTTAAAACATGTATATATTCAAAGATGTGCCATTCAAAAATAGACAAATAAATCTTTTAAATGACACAGATGCGTTCCCGGTCTTAATGGGTTAAATATTTGAGGTTAACAGAGGGTTAAAGCCCTTGGGGGGAAAACGCTACTTTGGCTGCTTGGCCAATTACTGGCTTCCAAACGATGTGGAAGAACCAAATATGTAGGAGTTAATGGACTACAAAGTCGTTTTGTTTTTATATTAAACACTTAAACCCAATATCTGCCAAATGGTCGCCCAGAATAGGACAGCTATGGGTTCATGGGTGTAGAGGGCCAACTGTCAAGTTGACTAAATATTGAGGGTTTAAATTAAAGGTAGGGTAAGTGATTTTCTTTGGTTAAATTAAGTGTTAAATAGCTCTATATTGTACTGATAGTACTCATTGCTATAGAGTGTTTGTTCAGTAAAAGGAGTTTCCTTGTCTCTCCAGCTCTTTATAAAACAGAAAATGCATTTTCGTTTCAGTTTCAGTTTCATTTCCAATTTTATCCAATCAGGATAGAGAACTCAATCAGGATACAGATTAAACAAGTGAAATTGGAAGTGATGACACTAAGAAATGAGCAGGCAAAAATTGGAACTGGAACACTATAAAAATGAAGCTTAAAAATGGGTACTTTCTCCTGATTGGCTGAGAGTTTGACACCTACCGAAAAATGTATTTTCTGTTTATTAAAGAGCTGGAGAGACGGGGAGACTCCTGTTACTGAACAAACACTCTATAGCAATGATTACTATCAGAATATAGTGCTTTAACCTTTTAACAAAATACTTTTTCTTTTAACCCAAAAATATCACTTACCCTACCTTTAACTGTCTGAAAATGCACATTAGCATGAAACCCAACTCACTCTGACATGTATGAACACGTTTAATCTGACTCGTTGACAATGTTGTGCGCCCCGGCCCGACTCCCAACATGTCCATTGCAACTAAGTGCGCTCTATACCAAACACATTTGGCATAGCGGGTGGTTTTAGAATACGCTATGCGCGTTCCAAAACGAATGAATAGCGGGTACAGTGGCCATGTACTTCCATGTACTGTTGTTCTCATGTCTTACTAAATAAAGTACATCAATCAATCAATCAATCAATCAATAAGATACCGCTTAGAGACAGTGCAAGGCAACGTATGCCCAAATGTACAGTTACACCACACAAGCAGCATGTCTAGATATAGTTCACCAATTGAACATGTTTCTGCTCATTTTATACAGTATATGAGAATTTAAATAAAATGCAGTTAGACGGCCATTACAATTCATTTCCCCTTCCAGTCATCTTTGCCTTGAAGCATGTTTTAACATGCAGTGTGACTTTGTTAGTGAAACACGGTCCAACTAGAACTGCCTCCTGGGTTTCCTCTATTTATAATGTCGAGCAACATACACTATTATTATTATGCATCAAAGGGTTTTGTCAGCATATTTATAATGATTATTTCATTATTTCATTGGGTTGTTGCATTACATTATTTTTAGGTTATAGTTGGAAAGAGAGAGAGGCAAGTGGGACTATGTATTCTGTCTCTGAACATAAAAGGAACTATTAATATCCTGTGTCACCACAGGTCACTCTATGAGCACTGTATGCTGAAGTCCCTTTGGATGTGATAAGCAAGTACACACATACATCATTACATCTACACACTGTATTATCGTTTTACATGCCCGCCCCGCCCCTGGTGTGTGTGTGTGTGTGTGTGTGTGTGTGTGTGTGTGTGTGTGTGTGTGTGTGTGTGTGTGTGTGTGTGTGTGTGTGTGTGTGTGTGTGTGTGTGTGTGTGTGTCTCTCTGTCTGTCTGTCTGTCTGTCTGTCTGTCTGTCTGTCATTATTTAATCTCTCAAGAACAGATTCTGCCCTGCGGTGGAATCTGTCGGACGGGTTCGGACGGGCGCTTTACCCAATCAAATGTAGTGGGCGGGATTCACGTGTCCATCCACCCTTCCCCCCTCGAAACTAGCCGAAACTAATTTAACAATAGTGTCCTCGGAGCGGACAAAACCACGGAAAGATATTCACATTTTAACTTACTCTTTCATCATAGAAACAAGTGGGCTTATAACCAAAACCATCCATGTTCTCTGGGAGAAGTGGTGTTAGTGTTCCGTGTAGAAATATTGTTAGTGGGAATGAAAACGTAGTCGCACCAACCGGAAGTGATGCGCTGAAGGCAGACATGAAACCGGAGTTTCCCTGCGCACTGGTCTTCCATTTTCCTCCCGCCAGACCCCACAGACAATATCAGAAAACAGAGGTCGCTGTTTTTCATTTTCTGTGGGGTCTGGCTACGCGAGACTAGTCATTATTCAAATAATTGCAAAATAGGTCCATGTTCTGATAGTACTGGTTACTATAGGGTGTCCATATAAGGAGTCTCCATGTCTCTCCAGCTCTTTATTAAACAGAAAATGCATTTTCAGTGATCTCTCCTGATTGGCTTAAATGTTGTCACCTACCTGAACATGTATTATATTCTGTTTACTAAAGAGCTGCAGAGACCCCTGTGACCAAACTTACCCTACCTTTAAGTTAAAGTATCAATACCACAATATAAAAATACTCTGTTGCAACTAAGGGGCCTGTGTTCAAAATGTTACTCGAGTAAAAGTACAAAAGTATTGGCATCAAAATATACTTAAAGTACCAAAAGTAAAAGTACTAAAATGTTTGAAAATAGCAGATCTACAAGCTCACAACGCTCACAAAGCGTTGCGAGCTTGTAGATCTGCTATTTTCAAATAGCCTAGGTATACAATAGGGCTGAAGTGGTTAATGTAAGTAACTAGTAACTAAAGTTTTCAAATAATTGTAGTGGAGTAAAAGTAAAATATTTGCCTCTGAGATGTAGTGGAGTAGAAGTAAAAGTACTGCAAGTAAAGAGTAAAAATATCTCAGAAAAAGTACGGTACTTGAGTACATGTACTTAGTTACTTCCCAGCACTGCTTTGGATATCATAACCAAGTGCACGCACATCAATACATCTACAGAACGTTATTGTGTTACACCCCCCCCCCCACCTCTGATGTGTGTGAGTGCGTGCGCATGACTCACTCACACTAAGTGATGTGGATGACAAGCGTTTTACTCCAAAGCTTTGCTTTAGCGGTGATTGATCAGCCGATAGAGATGATCACTCATGACTGAGACCTAAAGCAACGAGCAGACAATCCTCTGTCCTCACAGGAAGCCACAACATCCATCTGATCCAACATGAACATGACATGAAAAAAGTTTGAGAACCGCTGACCCAAGTAAAAAACAAAATATAAAAAAAACATTTTTTTTCTTAAGACAAAAAACTAGATATATTCAAATAACTGCAAAAATGTTCAGGCTTTTTTTTTAAAATAGCAGATATACAAGCTCATAGCGCGGCAAAAGCTTGTTGATCTGCAATTTTTTTAATAGCCAAAGAAATCTATAAAACGACACGGACACCTTCCAGGACTGAATGGAATAAAAATGTTTTATCGGGCGTCCCCATGCTCGACGGAAGATCATCTAAAGCAAATTAATATAAGAAAATACAACAGACGACTAGAGTAGCCTGACTGCAACCATCGAGGTATCATCAGTATATATTGACACTTTCATTTACTTTAATTCACTATAACCAGGATTAAATGCCGTTGCTTTGTTGTTTTATGGCTCACATTTTTTAGCTCCCACATACTTCAGAACGTAACGTAACCTAAGTGACAAGGCTATATCGAGGCACAATTATTTACCGTGAAAGCCGTGTTGAGTGACCTCAGAATCAGAGTCCAATCTAAGAAAATAACCTGAAGGAAGAAAAGGAAGTGATTAAACCATTAAGGCCGGGAACACATCTGTGTGTAATTTTTAGATTTATTTGGGCTATTCAAAAAATGCAGATCTACAAGCTCATAGCGCGGCACCGAGTGCCGCGCTATGAGCTTGTAGATCTGCTATTTTTTGGGGGGAAAACCGTGGAAAAACGTGGGTCTTTGAATATATATATATATATTTTTAAAGCAAACATTTTTAACTCAAATCTTTGCTTCTGAGGGGGTCCCTGGAACAACATATTCTGAGATGGGGGTCCGCGGCCAAATACATGTAATTTTGGGGGTCCTTGACATGAACAACGTTTGCAACAAACAAAAATGTTCACACGTTTTAAAAAAAATAGCAGATCTACAAGCTCGTAGTGCTGCACTCGGTGCCGCTCTATGAGCTTGTAGATCTGCTATCTTTGAATAGCCAAAGTATAAAATAATGGATCTGTGAAGTGGTTACATATGAGCTTGTAGATCTGCTATTTTTGAATAGCCAAAAGTATAAAATAATGGATCTGTGAAGTGGTTACACACAGATGCGTTCCCGGTCTTAAACGGTTAACGGGGATGAATTATGCAGTGGCACCGTGGGGACAGAGACGTAGCTGTGGGGGGGGGGGGGGGGGGGGGGGTCCATGTGGGATTTATGTTGGGATGATTTAGGAGATAAAAACCAGGATGGTTTTGCCTCTCTGCGTTTCTGCCCCATCGTTGTACATATCCATTTATGTAATTAAGTATGAGTGCTTATATCCCCCCCGTTAGCGGCGGTTTGGTTAATAAGCTCCGGCGGGAACGCGGGGAAACGGCAGGTGAACCCGTGGCCCCGGAGATGTTAACCCTTTAAGACCCGGGAAACGCACATCCCAGTGTCGTTTTTTATTAGATGTCTTTGGACTGTTCAAAAACAGCAGATCTAACAAGCGCTATGAGCTTGTGTTGTGCATCTGCTATTTATTTATTTTTAAATCACCAAAATGTGTGCAAAATAAATCTTTGAATATATGTGACCGAGCACGGTAAAGATCTAGAGTCATCTAGGCTTTTTTCATTTTAGTGTTTTTTTAATGTCATATGACATTGAAAGCGAACATTAAAACTCAAATATTTGCTTCTGTTTTTGTTTTGTTTTTCTTACATTTTTTTTCTTGCTATAATCAGTGTTTCTTTCATGTCAAGGACCCCCAAAATTATATGTATTTGGCCACGGACCCCCATCTCAAAATATGTCGTTCCCGGGACCCCCAGAAGCAAAGATTTGAGTTACAAATGTTAGCTTTAAAATATATATATATATATATATATATGTATATATATATATATATATATATTCAACGATTTTCAAAAAATGTCACAATTTTTCAAAAAATAGCAGATATACAAGCTCATAGCGCGGCACTCGGTGCCGTGCTATGAGCTTGTATATCTGCTATTTTTGGAAATAGCCAAATAAATCTTTAAAATGATGCGTTCCCGGTCTTAATGAGTTAAACACAGATGAATAGATGCCGCTGCACACATGTGTCTCCAGTAAATCAGCTCCAACGAGCGGGGGAACAGGACAAGCGAATGGGCCCACAGCGCCGGAGACCCAATCTCATGTAAATGGACATATGGGCCTCTCACGGATATTGGAAACCGGTAACCTTGCCCCGGTTGCAAGCTCAACCTTTTTTTTTCCTCCCTTTGCCCGCAGAGCAGACCCTCACACTGATGTGCATTTTCTGTCCGCCTGTCCCCCATAATCTCTTTAAGTTCACTGTAGCTTTCAAAAGCTTCAGCAAGGAGCGGCTGGCTAATATTGTGGCCAGTAGGGCGGGCTCGACATTAAAGGTTTCATGACGTTCAGTTTTACCACACATTAAAAGTCTTTGTCATGGTCCTTCAAACGTGTATACAAAGTTTTAACAAAAAAAATCCACTCCATTGATCCATGGCAGGTGTTTTTCTCTCACATTTCTAAAGCCTTTTCAACTGTAATGAAAAAAGAAATCTTTGCCTGCGGGTGTCGCTGTTGAGGGATTTTGCCTGTCAATCATCGACTTTGCTGCCCCCCCCCCCCCCCAAAGGAAAGGATAGGGGAGGGGGGGGCGAGGAGGAGAGTGGGCGGGATTAATCGGCTGTGACCTCACTGCCGAAGGGCCAAGCTCAGATTACTTTTTAGCCTAATTATGCAGAAAACCCCAGAACACAGAAAATCCACTGAATGTTCAAAGTTCAGATTTTTTGGGTGTAATTGAGGTCATAAAACCCCCAAAAAAACATTAAAAAAAAAAAAAAAGTGAAAAAAATGTCATAGAACCTTTAAGGCTTGTCCAGGACATGTAATTAACAATTAAGGACAAGCAGATTAAAATCTTAGTTGTCCGTCGGAAAAGTCGAAAAAACTAAATATTTTCATGTGAAGCATACACGGTTACACACCATTGGATGGAGACATATAGCGCTCTCGGTCACACTCCGGTGGATGGATAAACATAGCACTTTCTCGGACGAACTAATTATTCTATGATTAAACGTATTCCATCTCATCCATATGAGCTATTTTTTACATGGACAAGTAACTTGAACGCCCGGACAAGTGAGTGGGAAATGTACAAATGTCCGAAGGACAAGTACCTCAAAAAGTCCATGTCAAGCCCGGCATTTTGCTAGGTAACAATCCGATTGAAAACAACTGTTTCCACGTTAATAATAGTGTGTTCACAATTACCATCACTACAGTATACTGGACACTATCATTAGAATATGTATAGAGGCCAGTTGAAATGGACAATGTAAGGTCACCAAACCACGGCACTAATGTACGGTGGTACACTGCATTGGTTCTCAAAGTGGGGTCCGGGGACCCCCAGGGGTCCTTGAGAGTTCCAGGGGGTCCCCAGCTAAATGATAGATAGTTAGGAACCAAATGGACCCTTATGGGTCTATGACTCGGAGTGTGTAAAAATGGAACCAAATGGACCCTTACAGGTCTGTGACTCTGAGAGTGTACAAATGGAACCAAATGGACCCTTATGGGTCTGTGACTCTGAGAGTGTAAAATGGAACCAAATGGACCCTTACAGGTCTGTAACGCTGAGAGTGTAAAAATTGAACCAAATGCAGGTTCCATTTGTACACTCTCAGAGTTAAATTAACATTGATTTTACAATATAACTTGGGGTCCCAGAGATAGAAATGTCATTACATGGGGGTCCGTAGCCTAATGCATGTCAAACTGGGGGTCCTTGAAATTAAAATGGTCGAGAATCACTGTTAGAGCCGTAGAATGGGGGTCCCTGGCTTATCTTTTCAAATGGGGTCCGCGGGCTAATAGGTGTCAACTTGAGGGTCCTTATGAAAAAGTTTGAGAACCACTGCTATATACTGTACAGTCACCTCTAGAACTGTGGGTTACTATGTGTTTTATCAACACGGTCTCACTCCGAAAACGTAGCCGGTTGCCTTTTTGTCAGAACCCCGCGACGGAGCCGAATGCCGTCGCTGGACGCCAGCGACGTAATTATGTGCCTTCCACGGTCACTCATAGACATTCATTGAGGTCCAAAGACGACACATTGCGCCGTCACAGGCGGGCCATTGATAATGCATTGGCATTTCAAAACGTGCGCTAAGAAGCTTGTTTGAAATGCACCAGACCACACGCCACCACCCACAAAAACCTGTAAATATTCTGAGTATTTACATACTAGTTTGGTCATTTTTCGATGAGTATTTGTTGAGAACGACACTTTTATTTAACTTTTGTATACCCGTGACGTCACGTCAGATTACTTCCGTATGACTTGATTGACAGTAGTAAAGATCCGATCAAAACTATTTATTTTAATCTAATAGATCTATATAAATGATCTGCTTGTCCACTAATCAATTATTCTGGCACTTAAATGCCTAATGTATGAACAATTCTAGCAATAAATAATTATTTGTAATTTCTTGATTCCTAGCACTCATAAAATCCCGCCTACTGCATCCGGATGTTCACCACGTCCACATACATGAAAACAAACATAACGTTTCCGTATCCGTTCTGAACCGGAAATGTGGTTATAGGCACATTTCACGTTCTGTAAAGGTTCTGGCCTTCTTTTAAAGCTTTTTGAAACAAATAGCAGCAGTCTTTTGCAGTCGCTTAGGAACAAATAGCAGCATTTATTTTTTCTCAAAACGATTTCATGTTTTTTGTAACATTTAGGACGTAAACAATCATATTGAGGGGCAGTTGTGCAGCAAAAACGTCATTACCAGTGTTGCCAGATTTTGTGAGAGAAACAAGCAACCACTGGTCTAGGAAAACAAGCCCAAAAGAAGCAACTATGGGCCACATGACTCATGAGCACTTCAAACATATACGTCAGCTGCTTGAAAATAGTAGATCTACAAGCTCACAACGTGTCGTGATGCGACGCGTTGTGAGCTTGTAGATCTGCTATTTTCAAATTCATTTTTTGGGGAAATTATAATAAGCATACCTGGCAACACTGGTATGCATATGTGCGTCTATGCCTCCCATGATGCATTGCATTGTTTTTCAACTACATCGCGGTAAGTGAAGTCTTGTTACTTTTTCATTTATTTAATAGAAATACATGTTAAATCTGCACCCCCACCACCACTAAATCATAGAACCACAACACAGGGTTGTTGCTAACATGTTAGGGTGTGTACAGTAGCAAGTTGGTTGGTCTGTATAAGTTTAAAACTGTTTTACAGTGGACATATCCCTAAGCTAACAAGCCATAACAAACAAACACAACAACATGAGCTCGGCTATTTGTGTGTGTCCCTCTTCATTTGTGTTTAGTTATGTATTCTATATGCCATGTTTGTTTGCACAACACTAAAGGCAAAACGAAATGTAATCATTGTTTGTGTTTCCCATTCTGAGTGTACAAATGGATGTTTTATTATGAATAGAATACAAAAGGATCCTATTGAGCCATAGTGCTTTCTTGTGGTTTAAGGGTTTGGCCATTTTTCATATACCCTGTGCTAAGTTTGTTTATAAACAAGCTACGTGCTTAACTGAGCTATCCAGTTTAGTAGACCTTGTATTGCGAATTTGTACTTCCATGTACTGTTATGTACTGCCATGTACTGTTCTCATGTCTTACTAAATAAAGTACATCAATCAATCAATCAATCAATCAATCAATAAAGACCAAGAGATCCTGAATATCAGTCCTTATATTGTTTAGTTACAGAACTGTAAGGGTCCATTTGGTGGCCACTGGAATATTTGATCTTAAGTATTATGCATTTATATCTTCATTTCCCTCCCCCCTTTACAGGTTTCTTTCTTTGTCATTCATCACCTTGTTCCAGTGAGTACCAACAACTTAAAACACAATAACACAACCACACATCTTTAACTCACAGCAAATACATGACAGAAATTGGAATAATGTGTGTTCAGTGTTGGACAAACTAAACAAATGTAGCACTCTATTCTACTAAGTTATTCTTTATTAAAGCTCTCTTACAAAATAAGTAGCTACACTTCTATTTGACTCTGAGTGATTGAATGAAACACAGAAATGTAAATGCTACAAATGGATGCACGTGGATAATTCTCTATGAATACCAACTGTACTCAACTCATTTGGTGTGCTGTTGAAGATGTATTGATGTAGCTTTTGTCAACCTGGTGAAGAAAATAGATAGAAACTTGAAAGCTACATCATTCTGAAAATAGTTGTAAAGGTTTTGAATGCCAGACTCTCACTTACATATGTTTTTAATTAAAACATTTGAGTACTTTATCCACCACTGGTTCTACACACCCTGCTTTCAAGTTTAGTCCCATTGTCATACAAAGTGTTTTGTTTTGTGCAGCCATTGTTCTGCAACCTGTTAAGTACTGGGAGCTGATGGTACTGTAGGTGTTGCACGCTATATGAGCAAATCAAATAACAGCATTTATTTTAATTTTATTTATTATTATTTTCTAATCAAACTGATCCCAATCCTGTTTTTTGTTTTGATCCAGATTTGAGTAGGTTTTCCTGATCTCATCAGATATCAGAGTGCTCCCAATCCTGTTTTTTGGTTTTGAACTACCCAAAATCCAATCTAGATAGGGATTAAAAGTTTTTAACTTAATGAGAATTAACACTTTACCCAATTTTATTGTAGGGTTTTATCTTAAATAGCTGATCTAAAAGCTCACAACACATTGCTGTGCAACATGTTGTGAGCTTGACGATCTGCTATTTCTGAATAGCAAATTAATATAATTTGGGGTCCTTGACATTAAACATTTACGGTGCCACAGCCAGAAGAGTGTATTTGGTTCCTTCTGTACATTCTTACAATTATTATGAATAAATACATTGTGTAAAATTCTGGTTATTTTCTTTGTCTCAACAGTTCCAAAAATGACACGACCGAAGAAAAAGACATGTCCCAAATGCCAAGCCAATATGGAGGCCAGGAGGATGTCCTGTGGGACATGTTATTCTCTCCAATCAAAACCAGCAGTGGCTGCCAAAGTACTCAAGTATGGCCCAGAGTGGGCCAAAAGAATTGTTAAAGACAAGAATGTGTCTCGCCAAGTGGACAATATGTGCAGTAAGTAAAACTATACGTAGATCCTTCTAAAAAACATGTAAAAGTTGTAAGAAAATATATATTTTTACCTTGATGATTATTATATCAATACAGCTCATGAATAAATCTCAAAATATTAGAATATTACATAAGACCAATCATATAAACAATTTATAATATAGAAATATCAACCATCTTCAAGGTATGTTAATTTATGGACTCAATACAGTATTTTTAGGTTGGCTCAGACAGGGTGCCTTTTTTCCATGTGAATAATCGCATCCTGTGTGCAGTGGCCTTTATAGTGTCCCCCCCCCCAGCTGTCAGCTTATTACATGGTCTTAGCTAGGTAGGTAGGTACTTTATTCTTCCCCGAGGGGAAAGGCAGCTCTCATAGAGACATCAATAAAAACACATTAGATGAAACAAAAAAAAATGAATAATAAATAAATATGCATCTAAGCATCGTCAACCTACAATATTAAGAAGACAGACCAAACACTACTCAAGAGTCCGATGGCTTGCATCCCACATCCCCCATCCTAATCAGCCTGATCAAGCCAACCAGATGAGGACTTGTACAGTCTTATTGCTGCAGGCAGAAAATATCTCCTATAGCGCTCCTTCTTGCAACTTGGGACTGACTGTTACATGTAACAGTCTGTTGCTGAAGGAGCTTTTCTGCCCTGCCACAGTAGTAGGGAAGGAGAGGGATTGTCCATGATGGCCACAGTATCCAAAGTGGTACCGAGGACAGAACCAGCTTGATTCAGCCTCCTGCTGTCGCCTTCCTTGATACTACCCCTCCAACATACCGCCGCATACAGTACTGCGCTGGCCACTACTGATTGATAGAACATGTTCAGCAGAGTCCTACACACCAAAGGAGCTGAGCCACCTCAGGAAGTAAATCTGCCCCCCGCCCTTCTTGTATAGGACATCTGTGTTCCCAGTACAGTCAAGTTTATTGTCCAATTGCATGCCCAGATGCTCTGGACTACCTCCACATCTCCCTCGATGGAAATGGGAGACAATGGGGGAGCCACCATCTTCCTAAAATGCACCACCATCTGCTTTATTTGGCAATTTTAGTAACAGGTGGTTCTGTTTGCACCACCTGACAAAGCTGTTCACCAGTCCTCTGTACTCCATCTCTTAACCTCTACTGACACATGCCACAATAGCTGAATCATATTCTGCATATTTCTGCAAAGGACAAGTTGCTGGACTTATATACTTGGCTGTCCTGTATATTGCTATTCTGTGTTAAATGTTTGTTTTTATGTGAATATAAATGAATGTGTTAGTGTCATCCACATTGGCTTTTAAATGTTTTTATTTTATTTGTTTTTGTGAGCTTGCAGATCTGGTATTTTCTGCATCCAAGTATGTCATATGTTGTAGTATAAATGAGGCTTTTAAGAGTTTCAGAAATGAATGACTTAGACGTGTTCCCAGAGAACATATAGGTTATCCCGGTCTGAATGGGTTGTGTACATTCATTGAAATTAGCCAAACTATAATTATTGTCAGCGAAGATTTGTAGTGTAGAGTGGCAACAGGAGGGGGCCTAGTATAGAGCACTTTGGAATCAACTAAGTATAGGTTTTAAGTGGTTAGGCACTTAAACCCTATATACTTTGTTGACTGGAGTCCCCCATGGATTTGTACTTGTTCCCTTTACACCCAATCACTACAGCATCACTAAAGACACATAGATTTGGCTAATTTGCCCAATTTTTGTCCACAGCTAGGCGTTTATCTTGTGCTGCTTGTTGTGACTCTGGCATAGTTGTACAACTTAACAGCATTACCCCACATTGTCATTGTTTTATAGTAAGACATTATGATGTCACGTGAAGGCTTGACCAATCATGGAGACACCTAGCCTGGGATCCAGCCTGATTCGCTACGTTCGGCGGACTTTTTTCTCTCTCTCCGCTTATCAGTCTGGAATGCCTCCTATCTCCAAGGGAGGCGGGACATGACAAACGTTTCGAGTCGTGCCGTGGCTTCTGATTGGTCTGTGGTGCGGGGCGGGACAAAAAAAACAGTGGGATCGTTGTGATTCGTCATTCGTTTGAACAACATCCAATCAGCAACGACGTTGCCTAACGTAACATATGTAGTTCCAGTGTAGTTCTGCAAAACGAGTCAATGGGGTGCGTTCCAGACTGAGAAGCGAAGAGAGAAAAAAAAGTCCGCCGAACGTAGCGAAGCAGGCTGGATACCAGGCTAGGAGACACCACCCTTTTCCCCTCTGATGGGCTATGGGCATAAACAGCCCCTCTCTGATTGGCTATGGGCATAAACACAGATGCATAGAGATTCAGAAAATGTATAGATAGATGTAAAATACTGCTGACATTTACAAAGCATCATGGCTTAATGAACTTGTCTTTTCATCCTTCAAGTTTACAAGAAATGTTCCCAGATGAAAAGGTCCCAGGTCTACCCATATAAGGAGATAACAGGGAGAAGGACAAATGAGGTAAAAAAATATAGAACCCTATCTGTCTGTGTGTGTCTCTCTCTCTCTCTCTCTACACACACACACACACACACACACACACACACACACACACACACACACACACACACAGGCTACATACACACACATAGGGGACATTTCTGTTTGGTCGATTATTGCTCTATTGTAACAAAGGTTCTTGGCAATAACTGTTATACCGTTGGGACGCATGTTTATTTACTATTTAAATGGTTCCCCATTTGTAGTGAAGATGCAATTATGGGATGAGCATTTATGGGTTGTGGCCACTAAAAATGTGACAAATCAGTCAGGGGGTCAGGGTTCCTACAAGGGTTTATTAAAACAACCCACTGTTCCAGTAAGTTAACTTCACGTCACCAGGCTTTCTGCTTTTCAATAGTGTGAGGAACTGTGAGGTCATTTTACTGCTCAGTGCTCAGATCCTGTTCAGACTACTTTAACCAGTAATTTGCACAAACCAGTTCTACACAAAGAGAGGCCGTTTCTGTACCCGCTCTAGACTCCAAAAAGTCCTGATGCTATCGCACATCACAATGGTTTGATGTGCAGATGGCGATTTAATAGACATCGTCCAAGGCTAATAGTCTCACAGTGTATAGATAAAGGAAGCAGGGAGAGTATTGGAGCAAAGGTCTGACCTGCCCAGGAATCAACCTGGGGACTCAGTGTCAGGCGGTAGTATTTCCCATAACCACTTGGCTGTCGGCCCCACAGAACCATGTTAATTTGTATATTTGTCTTAAGGCTGATCATGACTGAGACAAGCAAAGGTACTAAAAATAATGGTATACCTTACCCAGTGATTTCTTATACTGTGTGTGTGTGTGTGTGTGTGTGTGTGTGTGTGTGTGTGTGTGTGTGTGTGTGTGTGTGTGTGTGTGTGTGTGTGTGTGTGTGTGTGTGTGTGTGTGTGTGTGTGTGTTTTTTTAGGGCAACAAAGAAGTGTTGGTGCATTGGGCGCCTTGTCCTGCATGGTAAGACATTTTTGATATTATTCAATTGACACTATTTGCCCTACCAGAGGCAGTTGTTTCTGGTTGATCCCACAATTCTTTCTTCCCTCTCAAATTTGCCTTACTATTTAGGAAGGTTACACCTCATCTGTGTGGTGTTGCAGACCTGCCGATGGCCCACATTTTCACATCAAAGTACGCTGGTACAACGTGTCCAGTTAAAGTAGGCAAAATGAAAAGCTGACGACCTAACTTCCAGGTGCTTTTATCTCTCTCCCTCACTCTCTGCTGTGTGCAGCTGTGTGCTGTTCAGCGTAGAGCTTAAGATCTCAGCCCGAGGCCGACGGGTCTGCGCGGCGAGGGCTGGGCCGGGCCCAATTGGTCACGTATTTGTCGGGCATTGGGTTGGGTCACTTTTTGCCAGATCTGAAAGGTATGGCCTACACGAGCCTTTGTCACCATTTTGTCCATACATGGTATGTCTGGTTGTGGTTATGTTTCTTCTGCATGAATAAATAGGCACAGACTACATGGTATGTCTGGTTGTGGTTAGGTTTCTTTGTCGGGTTGTGGTTAGGTTTCATCTGCATGAATAAATAGGCACAGACTACTCATGACATCACTATTATGTTACAAGTATAAATACAGATGGTATATATAAAACGTAAGACAAATATTTCAATTAGACCTTCAATGTCAAATATCCTGAAATATCGATCAATTACATTTTATTATCCATAAATTAGGGTTCCCCCTATCAGTATATCGAACAAAGTTCGATTCATTTAGCAAACCTTGCCGATGGAGTCCATTAAGAGGAAGAGGAAAAGAGAGATAGAACAGGGTACCTCCTTGACTGATGTTGATGTTGATTTGGTCTACCTCCCTAACGTCAAGGAAAAGCACCTTGATTTCTCTGAGATGAAAGGCGAAAGACGGAAAGACGAAAGTGAGGGAGACTTCACTTTCGTCTTGAGGGAGACTTTCGTCTCCCTCACTAACGAAAAGCACCTTATGTGAAGTCCGGCTTAGGTCTGGCAGAACCAGGTCTCCTGGTCTTGTTTTTATCAGGCAGGCAAGCGCAGCGCGGTATCATGATGTCTCTGTGACTATGTAAGCTGCGCTCATAACTGTGGCTGTGAGTTATGAGCTACTTGATACAGTTGAGCATGTGTGACTGTGTGTGCTGTGGCGCAACAGTTGAGCGTGTGTGTATGTGGCGGTGGCCGCTGTGGCGTCTGCATGCATGCAGTGCCCAAGTGGAGCGGAGGACATTGTTGAAACCATCCACGGTCACTTTTGTATATCCTAATAATATTATAGACGTGTGAACTTTGTAGCTATAATAGCCTGTACACCTGTTGCCTGATTTAGCGGCGGCCGTCAGCCGTATTCTCCAGCGAGGCTCCGATGTTTATTGTTCCTTAATTAGGACGGTGCTTGCTACAAGCTGGGTTTTTGTTTATATATAAAGACAGTTGGAAAAGGGTAGAATGACTCTGTTCTTCGAATCACCAATATGTAATGACAAAAATATAAGGCTGCATGCAACAATTATACTTCTTTAGAATGTCAGGCTTCGGGCTGTGTTGGGCTCCAATTGTCAATTATGTATCGTTTCTGTCGGGCTGGGTTGGGCTGGGCTCACATATTTAGGCCCGATTAAAGCTCTAGCTCAGCGTATGGGCTTGATTGGCAGCTGCAGTCCACCGGCCTCAGCAGTTGAATTGGAAGCTTCTGTGTAATTTGCTTGTACAGCTTGAATGTACAGGAAGGTTACAAAATTCACATTGTTGGATTCTAGTAATTAATGACTGTTAGTCGACTAATGTTGTTAATGACTTCTCTTTCAGACTTCAGATATGGACTGTCTGTCACCAGTACTAGAGTAAATTGTTTTATGAGGAACTAATCTAAATTCACATCAGTCAAAATCAAAATAATGAAATTACCAGAAGTGGAATGTTGGCCGCTATGCTTCTTGTCTTATCTTTTTTACATGTAGGCATTAGGCAATAGACATACATGTGCATTAGGGCTGCATGATACTGATGCAAACACTTTTTCCCCTCGACACCAAATCTCGTCACCAAAAATTGATAATCTACAAACTCACGTCACGTCTCAGTGCGAGGCATTGTGAGGTTGTAGATCTTCTCTTAGAATGTTTCAGGTGGTTAATATAAAAATAAAAGGTGTCCCAGTGCCCCTTTTGAAGACCCATGGGATAAATGAATTTCTCTAAATAATGTATTTATACTTTACAGTGACAAAATCTGGGAAGACACATGGGAACCAGCCAAGAAGTTTCCAGAGGACAGGGCCAACCAGTAACCTCACGCCTAAAGGGTACGGTCCGATGAAAGTATGGCTGCCAGCTGATAACCCTCCCCGTATCCGCCTTCGTCTCACCCGATTGGACAGAGGTGGAAAACCAGCATCTACGCCATACTTTGAAACCACTACATCTCAGAGGACAATATTGTACTTTTACTTTGTGTTAATATTTATTTTGGAGATTTTGTTTATTATTAGAAAACATACATTAACCACTTCAGCCTTATTTCGGCCATTTGAAAATAGTCGATCTACAAGCTCACAATGGGTTGCGATGCGACACATTGTGATCTGTCTTGTAGATCTGCTATTTTCATATTACATTTGGAAACTTGAAATGGGACATTCTGCAAGATGAGCACTTTTAGTTTTGGAATACTTTGGAATACATGCCAATGCTTTTGCACTATTACTCAAGTCACATTTAACAGAGTATATTTCTACATTGCTGTATTGATTCTTTTACTTAAGTGAAACGTGAGTTCTTCCACTGCCTATTTTGTTCTGTGCAATATGTTTTCTTTGTTTCTTTCTTTGGTGTCATTAAAAGCCTTTTGCACTTTGAATGTTGTTTCTTCCAAGATGTCAATCTATACCAATCAACAGTGATATTAACTGTCTTTTGTCAATGAATGAATGTATCCTAGATATACTGGATATGAGCCAGATACTGTATGTAGGCAATACAGTGTCAGCTGCAGATAGACTATACAACTGTATGGACAGTTGTTTATTCAGACTCATTATCCAAGAAAACATATGTTTTACAAAATGAAATGAAGGTGATGCAAGGAGATACACACTTTTGATAATACATCATTTGCCAACCATGGAAACAATGAGAATTTAAAGCCATACACCCAATAACTTAATGGTTCAGACAATGATGATAGTTATCTATAAGAGGCTATGCATCATATGCCACTCATCTAGACTGTGGCAAAACAAAGCATCATGAAGCTGGAGTTTGGAAGCGCTTGTTTGGAAAATCCTCCTAACTCCTCACTCCTACTGACTCCTCATACCCTCTTTTGTGTGTAGACTGCTAGCCATGCATGAAAATCAATGTTATTTCTATATTCCTGAGGGGTTAACGTGTAGACAATAAACTGAATGGGATCCAGGATTTGAAGCCTGGAGAAGAGGAAGATGCCTCAACAAGTGTTACAGAGAATGACCTGTTTGACAGATTTGTTTTGCATCATAGCCCACAAACAAACAAGGAACAGACTGAGAGGTGTTCGGACCTTTTTGATAAAAGGTAAAATGATTGTCATTTTAAAGCCCAAACCACACCAATGATTTGCGATGCAACTCCTTGCAACTAAACAGTTTTATGGACATGTCACACCAATGCAACTCCTTGGAACTGCCATTGGGGATAATGGTTGCGAGCAGTTGCAAGTAGTTGCATGAAACCGTTTGGTTGCAAGGAGTTGCATCATGCTAGCCAGGGGAATGAGGCTTAGGCTTAGGTAACCCTAACCTAACCCTAAACTACGTATCAGCTCCAACATGTAGTTTTCCTAATTGTAATGGATGACTATGTAAGTAAGGCACACATCAATATCTCAAACACATTTGGTTACTAAATAATTCCTGAAACATCTGTTTGACTGATTTTATCTAGGATGGCTCTGAAATGGTCTGAGAATGTATGACTGTTAGACTCATAGCTTGGAAGGAGATGGACATTAAACTTTGTCATAGGTCAACAGCAAATCCATAATTTGAAAGGCCTTGCCCTACATAGAAACATATTTCATTGTAAATATTATGGGTTGTTCCTGCTCATCACAGGTGCCCTTTGAACATTGTTCAAAGGGCAATAGACGATCTACAAGATCACAACGGGTTGCCGATGCTACTCATTTGAGCTTGTGTGAATCGGTTATTTCAGGCACAGTCCTATGTGTTATTATGGATCCCATCAACGTTATAGGATAGACCCGCCTCACCTGTGTCTTGATTGGCTCCTTGGCAGGCCTAGTTGTACTGAGGTTAGGGTTATGGTAAGGTTTAGGCATAGTCTTACTGAGGTTAAGGGTTAAGGTGCAGGTCAAGGGTATGCTTGTGACATCATTGTACCTGGAAGTTATGCATGAACGTCTATTGAGTGGCAAAATACAGCGTCAGTAGGAGTTTCCCAATGAGCTCTTCCAAACTCCAATGCTTCATGATGCTTTATGTTTTGGCACTCAGTGTAGATGAGTGGCATATGATGCCTACCCTTTATTACTTTTTTAAAAATTATTTGTTTTTGGGCTTTTATGCCTTTATTGATAGGACAGTATAGGCTGACAGGAAATGGGGAGAGACATGGGGGGCGACACACAGCAAAGGCCGCCAGGATCGGGACTCCAACCCGCGACACGCTGCCAGGCATCAGAGCCTATGTGGTATGCACCTGGACCGCTAAGCCAGCACGCACCCCATACCCTCTATTACTTTATTAGTCTATTACACTATTACACTACTACACTATTACACTATTACACTAACCTTGGTGTCATGTTTGACACAGAGCTGTATTTTGACATTCCCAGGCCCCATGTGGCCAGCTTTCTGATACTCATTACTTTCATATACACCCACCTTGGTAACACTTGCTATGCATAATGTCTTATAACAGGGGTCTTCAACGTTTTCATCCCAAGGACCCCCTAGCTGAGAGAGAGATGAAGCAGGGACCTCCATACATTGCATACAATTGTGTTGCAGATTAAACGTTTTCATAGATTTCATAGATAGCTTCATTGACTATCATCAGTGCTGTGTAAATTAATATTTTTGGTTCATTTCATACATTTAACCACTTAAACATTCAATACTTGGTACTTGATTTGCTTCTTTTGCCCTCGACACCAAACCACTTTGCCGAAAATAGCCGATCTACAAGCTCACAACGCCTTGCAGCGTGAGGCGTTGTGAGCATGTAGATCTGCTATTTTCAGCTAATGTTCATAAGAATAGAGATGCTAGGGTTCAGGTTATTAATGTAAAAAAAAAAGATCCTATCACAAAGATTTGCCGGACCCCCTGGAGTAACTCTGAGGACACACTAGGGGTCCCGGGCCCCTTTATAAGACCCCTGTCTTATAAGCATAGTTATAATGCATTATAATCTGCTTATGAGTGCTACTATACTATTACACTGTACTATTACAGATTCATGGAATGTATTGTTGTAGTATATTCCCACTGCCAGCTAAAGCCAGTAATCACCTTTAAATGTAATATTTTGGCATCATGTGGTAATAGGCTGGTCTACAATGATTCACATAAAATATGTTTATTGTGCTCCAGAAATGTCCCAACTCTCCACCTTGAATGTCCACACATTTTGTCCTTCAGCTAGTGGGAATGAAAGCATGACTTGCGGTTTTGTATGAACAAAAATGTTCTGTGAACAAAATGCTTCATAAGAACATTCAACGGACATTTACTGAAAAATGTATTACTTGCATAGAATACAAACAATACACGAAGGCATTTCCTGGTGTTCTATAAGTAGCTTTAACTATCTTTTAATCAGAATCAGTGTTATTGGCACATTACATCAGTTACATCATTACGTCAGTTGCCCAGAGGCAGCACAGTCAGCCAGCAGTTACAAGATGACAGATACACAACAAGGACTGTCAGATACAGCAATAGAGATGAATACATTCCAGAAGGACCAATATAAGGAGGAGGCAATGGAATAACAAGGAAGGTTTAACTGCCTTTTATTAAGGTGCAGAGAACTATATATCAGACAGCATTTCCGTGTGAATCACACCTTCATATGGTCCAGAAGTACCATCAATAATAAACAGTATACAATATATACAAACATGTACCCTGCAAAACACAGATCACATTCGCACAATGGAAAAGAAGCCCCTGGGCCTTTTTATTTTATTTTTTTGTCATTACATTAGCATAAACGTACTGTACTGCCTGTACTGTTAAAAGTATTAACAGGAAAAGGGACCACTTCACCCATTCATACAAACATACAAACACTTCAGAAGCATTTCACCTGCCCCCGCTACTGTTCTCACAAAGACACAAAGGGACCCGCACACAGAACACATTCAAATGCATACTTCCCATTTTCTCAAATTCTAAGCCTGTGCACTAAAAAGGTCTGGCACAGACATTATCCTCTCAAACATCAAATGCGTAAATGTATGAAGCAGTCAGGATGTAACCATGTCCATTATGGTCATATAGTGGCCTACCTGCAGCACACACTGTGCAATCGACATACGTTTGTACTATAGCACAAAACACTGGTCAGTGGTCAGCATGCAAGCTGATGTAACAAGTTTTGGTGAACGGTTACGGAAAGCAAAAAAACGTTGTCATCCTGTACAACCAACCATCCAAAATATATTTTGGGTATATGGAATGTGTTCCAGGGCCACAAGAAAACTACACATTTGGCCCACAGGACTCCAGTTCTATAGACGGGTTTCATGTTTGTAAACATTGAGAGGATATGACCGCGCAGAGGAGGGGGTAAGCCTATGGGTGCGTTTGGAAATTACGCACCGGAGCACACTCGCCTATTAGTTTGTATTGGCCAGTGCACTCACTGCCGCTCAGGGCTGTATTTTCGAACGCGCCTTTCCCCCAGGCATGCGCAGATTGCGCATTCTGCTCTGTGATGACGTCGCGCGGAAATCCGTCTATATCACTGGTTTAGATGGATGTTTACTATGATATCATGCTCTTGAAATATATATCTTATTTCAGGGGTTGACACTAAGGTGTCAGAGGCATTTGCCTGTCGGGCAAGGACAGGTCATGTTCTACTTTCCCAAAGGTCATTATGGAATGATACGTAACATTTTGATTACCGTTCATTTTTTACTTTCTGGGGCTGTGCGATAACAAATGTCATACCTCAATCTTTAAGCAAAATACATACATAGCTATGACTATGGGTTCACACTTGCCATTTTATATTTTTAAGTGTAGCAACAGTGAGAACAGCACATTATAGGCAAACAGTGCTCTTATTTTACATTCCACAGACCAGAAGAAAGAGTGCTCTGGCCATGTTCAGGTGTTTAGGCAGATATTGTGATGATTCCGTTGGCGTCCGCTCTCAAACAGCGGAGAGGGGACGTGCTCTCTGCATCCTCATACGTTCTTCATAAATGGTTGGATTGTGTTCCTTGCTGAGGGCCAGAGTCAATGGCCTCCTCTCTCCTTCTCCTACCCCATGCTCCATCTGACACAACACAGCCCTGCTGTCCCCAGTCGGGCAACCTGAAAGCAAACTCCACCTGACAGAAAGTTTTATTTACCTGCCAGGGGCAGTTTAGTAGTCCGCAAAGGGGAACAATCCACACAAATCGTGGTAATCCAACATTGGGAAAGTAGTCCATCAAAGTGGTCCAGTGTGGCTGTAAAAAAAGGCCTGTAGGTAGGAGTGGTTGAGAGAGAGCGAGATAGACATGACCAGAGGAGAGCCAAATGAAATGGTCTGCAATGGTTGCCTATTCCAATTCGTCCTCAGACATGTCTGAGTCACTGTCATCATCATCAGCATCATCTGTGTTGTCCAAAAAGGTGACGTTCTCTGCATCAGTTCATCAACTTGCATGTAATGTTCCCATGCCAGCATCATCCCTTTTCGGTTTTCCCACTGCTTACGGAGGATTATGCACTGCAGTCCTTTCAGACCCTCGAAACTTAGTTTCCACGGTGAGCCTTGGGGTAGAACACAAGACAAAACCTGTGTTAGTAACAGTCATCAGTGGTATGTATTATATTCATGAAATATTGTAACACTTGCTATGCATCCCATGCCTATAATGTGTTATAAACATACTTATACAGTTGTAAGTATAGCACTCATGAATAATGCCTTATAACAATAACAATAACACATTAGAGATTTGTATAATGACGTATAAGGCCATGTAAAATTAATTGGAGTAAGCTTCTAAAACTATAGTTACAGTTATAAGCAATCATAACTGCAATCATAAACCATTGTATGATGACACTTCCTAAGAATCCCATCTTAATTCTCATAGTAGTAATGCTTTATAATCACGCTTATAATGCATTATAATATTTGTTAAAATCCATTATACTGTCATAACTGTCTATGCAAGATCATAGAGACCTATAATACTTGACCTTAAGTCACCTTATAAGGGCCGATGCGTACTCCACTTTTAGAGCAGAGTTAAAATCGGTTTGGCTCTGTCCAAACAACGTCATTCAGAGGTTCGAAGGGTGCTGCCGAGATGTTGTGACACCCGAAACGAACCGATTTAAACTCGGCTCTAAAAGTGGAATATGCATCAGCCCCAAGTCATCATGTAATGCTATTTGTGTTATGATAACTGTTAAAATGCATTAAGATTATTTTGTGGGTGTTTATTATTATAATTATACAGTGTTATACGCAGATTAGAATATATTAGAAGTATGTTTATAATGAATTATAGACATGGAATGCATAGCAGTTGTTACAAAAATAATTTATTGCAAATACATACTCATTGGCCCAGAAGAAAAACTGCACGACAGCTCCTTCAGGTCATGGTCATACGCTGAAAGACTTTTCCAGTGATGTTCCATCTCAGTCACCAGGATTTTCTTCTCCTCTGTGAGTCGCCTTCCTGCCATGATGACGTCATAACGCCCGTCTCTTTGTTCTGAGATCGACAGAATCTGGAATGCATTTATGACAAAGATTCACAGGGAAAATGAGCAGTGTTAGCCACTTAGACACTTGTAAACACACCACTCAAAGTTGCCTCTCCCAAACTCAACAAGCAAGTGTGTATATTATGTGGAATTATGGGTCAGATTTGTTGGAAGCAGTCAACAGACTAGTGTACATACCACTGTGATGAAGCTGCCATGGCCATGCTGTATCAACAGATATGATGGTTTCCATGCTCAGGTGTTCTGCGCTAGGAACCAACCTGTTGTACTGTTCTACAACAGAAGCTAGGATCTCCTTCTCCTTCCTCATCTGTCGAAGGATCCTGGCACGAGCTTTTGTTCCGTCAGTGTCTTTATGCAGACGCTGAGACCTCCTTTTGAGCCCAAGCACCAGCATCTCTATCCTATTGGCCAAGGCATCAGGCTCATCAGCAGTAGTTGTTGGTGCTGCAGAAGAGAGGAAATAGGTGGGTACAAAACCACAGTATAAGACACAAGGATTAGGAACCCAATGTCAGTGAACTCCAGGTAACGTGACCATATCACCCCCATCTTAGCTGTCTTCACTGGTTACCCGTTCGATTTTAAGTTTTGACTTATAACTTTTAAAGCTGTGAGCAAATAATATGTGCATTAACAATAATCAATTCCTCACCTTCTGCCCACTCCTTCACCCAATCCTCCAACTGGCTCTCTGACACTGCTAATTCCACCTTTAGGGATTCCAGGTTCTGCTGTTGGCTTTGAAGACCTTTAACGGCCTACAATGACAAAGAATCAAAGACAAGAAAACAAATGTTGTCTCATACACGTAAAATACTGCCACATGTAATATTAAAAATCTTAAAGAACATCACTGATATCATTACCTTCTGATATTGGCGAGACAGCGATGTGGCTCAAACTGTACAACTTCCCACTGAAAGTAGCTCTTCTGGAAGGCATCTGTTGAGATCTTCCCTGTCTATTTCAAAATAAGGATATCAACAGTTTATAATGGGCAGGCAATAAATAAGAAACAAATTCAATGCACATGACAAAAAGAAAAAATATATACTGTTGGCTAACTAAATTAAATACTCACACGGCCAAAGTGAACAGTTCGCTGATCAAGCATTCTTAAAAATGCCTGGCAGGACAGTCCTGGTGCAGCCATCTTCATTTTCTCAAATGAGAAAAATATATCTGTGGCATAAACTGTTGCGAAATTAAGTGTAGCAGGCCAGCAGTTACTGCAAATGAGATCGTCCACTCCAGCAGTCCAAGTGGCTTGGCATGACTCGCAACTCAGGTCAGGCATGCTGAGATCATATCGCCCTAGAAAATCAAAGACACGCACACTGTAATGTAAAACCTAGCATGGCATAAATTAGTCAATAGGCATACGTTTGATTTCATAAATACACCTATGACAAGCCTTGTGGGTAAGTAAAAATACCAAGTAAAAATATATTTTTAAGATGCTTTAAAAAAAAAAAAAAATCCTTACCATCCATTGTGATCACAGCAACAGCCTTTCCTGGGTTGACCCTCAATGCCTCCGATGCACAACCACAGATATTTGCAGGTATCCGCACAGGTACAAAGCACTCTGAAAAAGATCATTTGTGTCCAATAGGAAATAGAACATTACGATTGCTGGAACCACTTGAAGAGACTGAAAGAAGAGTGAGAAAGGTTAAAAAGGTTCCATGACCGTAAGACAGGACAAAAAAATGCATTGTTTAGTGGTCAAAGTAATGAGATTAATGAGTCAGAGAGGATATGATATGGTGTACTCACAAACAAGAACTTACCACAACGGCAATGAGCCTCATCTACAATGCAGGTGGTTGGAGGCAAAGGCTGGAAGAACCCTGCATTCATGGCATCCCTGTTGTGCATCACGTTTCTAGTGTCTGTGTGCGTTTTGATGTCACATTCGGCACACAGGAATGGCCGTGGTTCACAGCCATGACAGCAGACAGCAGCTGGACTGATGGCACACTGTTGGCACATGTGTGTGCCTACATGTGCCCTCGCTGCAACGCGGTTAATCAGCCAGGGTCTCTCTGCCCGCCATCTCTCTAAAAGAGAGTGGTTCCGCGTACTCCAGTCGGAGGAAGCCTGGAGAGGAGCTGGGGTTGGTGCTTCCTCGATGTCAGCCGATGCAACGCTCAGGGAGTGCTGGAGCTCTTGTATGAAACGCTCTGTTAAGATAGTATGGGATATTGAAAAACAACATTAGGTTATGTTTTACATTTACAATATAAAAAGTATAATAATGGCTGTGAAAAGGTTAGTTGCACATTTATTCTGGTAAATGTGCAATACAAACATATAATTAACATTCAAACTCATTGACAGATTATTAGAATATATCATGAACATATTGCTTTGCACTAATGAAATACACACCAACGGCATTTGGAGCAAAGGAGACCTCAGCATTAGTGTCAGGAAAATCGTTGGGAGGAACAGGTTTCTGACCACAACCACCTGGATGAGCCTTCCGACTTGGACCAGCTACAACAGGAAAAAAAAAACACTGTCATCAACATTTACTCTCTCCTCAACATTTACTCACTGGCCTGGCATGTGCACTTAAGCCTTTCCAAATTGTCTAGAATGCCGCAGCATGATTGGTCTTCAACCAGCCAAAAATGGCACGTCGCTCTGGATTAAGAGCATCTGCTAAATGCATGAATTGTAAAAACTATAACTAACTATATAACTACACTATCCTATTTGCTGTAACACTAGTGTCAGCCTGGTTATTATCATGAGGACTATTAGACTTTTCCCAAACCATAACGTGGACAGTTCAGTCGCCTATGAATATGCAATCAAATAGGAATGATTGATGTAGGTTGATTTAAAAAAATGTCTAGCTGTCCATTGGCAAGGCACTCAGGACATCTTTTTTAAAGGAAGCCTTATCAAGTTAAATGTTGTTATATCCACAGTGATTTTCAATGTTTATTACATTCACACACATCAACACAGACGGCAAAGCAAGGCACCAATCTGCTCATCAGGAGCAGTTAGGGGTTCAGTGTCTTGCCCAAAGTCAAGTGGACACTTCACATGCTCTGAAAATGTATGCGATCCACACATATGACCACTGAACATGGCAGCTGAGATAGGCTGCCGGGTTTAGTGGTCAGATGGGTGGATCGCAAAAGCTTTTGAAATTTTAAAGTGGATTTTATAATCGGCCTCAGGTCTAAATGAGTTAATGGTATAACAATACTGACCCTGATTTCTGGTTGATCCTGGCAGGGATGACATTTCTATTGCTGTCTCTCTTTTTCCACCTTACGGTTGGTCCAGGTGCCTTTGCCTTCTTCGCTGGAGTTGGTGGTGCTCTCCATTGTGACTCTGGAGGAATCAAGGCATTTAGACTTCTGGCCACAGCTGCCGCTTTTGCGGCATTTAAACTCCTTTCAAGTTCCGTAACCATGGCTTTTGGATCACTCATGGTGACGGGTAACAACAAATAACAGACAAAGACAATGATAAGACAAACAAGGGTAAACACACACACACACACACACACACACACACACACACACACACACACTAAGAGAAAGGTGTGGGGGGGGGGGGGGGGGCGAGAGAGAGAGAGAGAGAGAGAGAGTGCGAGAGAGAGAGAGAGTGGCTCTTAAAAGTGCCTTTTGGGTTGTTTGTTTGTTTGTTTGTTTGTTTAGGAGAGTTTGGTTGGAAGGATCTGTAAGAGAAAGCAACATATTCAGAATTACAATGAACAAAAGGAGAAACAGCCCTAAACGTTTTCAGGCCAAGGACCCCCTAGCTGAGAGAGAGATGAAGCAGGGACCCCCTCTATATTGTATAAAATTGTGTTTCAGATTAAACTTTTTTGGTTTACTTTGTCTGCTTTTTCCCCCTCTATACATATAGCCTCTTTGCCAAAAAATAGCCGATCTACAAGCTCTCAAGCGCGAGGCGTTGAGAGCTTGTAGATCTGCTATTTTCGGCTAATGTTCCCCTCAGAAAAGGAATTATAGGGTTCAAGTGGTTAATGTAAAAAAAAATCCTATCACACAAAGATTTGGCGGACCCCCCTATAGTAGCTCTAAGGACCCCCTGTTGAAGACCCCTGGAATAGACCCTTATAGACCATATCCACACAGCGGCCATATTGCCAATGAAATGCCACCCCAGTTGCCACAGCAACGCAATGTTAAATTCCAAAATGGCCGCCGTGTGAATATGGACTATGGCAGTGGTTCTGGTTCTGGCTTTTCATGTGAAGCGCCCCAAATTAATATGTAACATATCAGTTTTAAGAAATAGATCCATAAGCTCACAACACGTCACATCGCAATGCTTTGTGAGCTTTTTGATCAGCTACTTTCGAATATCCAAACAACAACAACATTAACATCATAATACATTTAAATTAAGTGATTAAATAGTTCCTGTTTTAAAAAAATCTTTATTTAACTCCTGGTACCAGCTTTATAGTTGAATCCTCTGCCCCCCGCCCCCACCCATCTTCTCTTATTCAACTGACCTTTATCCCAACATGTTTTGCATTGCACCTCTGTATGGTATATATAATATGACTGTTCAATTGAGTACAATGGACCAAAATGTAAACAAGCCCCTGGGGCTTATTGTGTTCATATTTTAGCATAACATTTGACTGTACTACTAGTACTGATTGATTAATTGATTTAATACTTTATTAGCAGTACAGGACAGTAAAGTTCTATAGGATTTAAACCACAAGAAAGCACTATGGCTCAATAGGATCCTTTTGTATTCTATTCATAATAAAACATCCATTTGTACACTCAGAATGGGAAACACAAACAATGATTACATTTCGTTTTGCCTTTAGTGTTGTGCAAACAAACATGGCATATAGAATACATAACTAAACACAAATGAAGAGGGACACACACAAATAGCCGAGCTCATGTTGTTGTGTTTGTTTGTTATGGCTTGTTAGCTTAGGGATATGTCCACTGTAAAACAGTTTTAAACTTATACAGACCAACCAACTTGCTACTGTACACACCCTAACATGTTAGCAACAACCCTGTGTTGTGGTTCTATGATTTAGTGGTGGTGGGGGTGCAGATTTAACATGTATTTCTATTAAATAAATGAAAAAGTAACAAGACTTCACTTACCGCGATGTAGTTGAAAAACAATGCAATGCATCATGGGAGGCATAGACGCACATATGCATACCAGTGTTGCCAGGTATGCTTATTATAATTTCCCCAAAAAATGAATTTGAAAATAGCAGATCTACAAGCTCACAACGCGTCGCATCACGACACGTTGTGAGCTTGTAGATCTACTATTTTCAAGCAGCTGACGTATATGTTTGAAGTGCTCATGAGTCATGTGGCCCATAGTTGCTTCTTTTGGGCTTGTTTTCCTAGACCAGTGGTTGCTTGTTTCTCTCACAGAATCTGGCAACACTGGTAATGACGTTTTTGCTGCACAACTGCCCCTCAATATGATTGTTTACGTCCTAAATGTTACAAAAAACATGAAATCGTTTTGAGAAAAAATAAATGCTGCTATTTGTTCCTAAGCGACTGCAAAAGACTGCTGCTATTTGTTTCAAAAAGCTTTAAAAGAAGGCCAGAACCTTTACAGAACGTGAAATGTGCCTATAACCACATTTCCGGTTCAGAACGGATACGGAAACGTTATGTTTGTTTTCATGTATGTGGACGTGGTGAACATCCGGATGCAGTAGGCGGGATTTTATGAGTGCTAGGAATCAAGAAATTACAAATAATTATTTATTGCTAGAATTGTTCATACATTAGGCATTTAAGTGCCAGAATAATTGATTAGTGGACAAGCAGATCATTTATATAGATCTATTAGATTAAAATAAATAGTTTTGATCGGATCTTTACTACTGTCAATCAAGTCATACGGAAGTAATCTGACGTGACGTCACGGGTATACAAAAGTTAAATAAAAGTGTCGTTCTCAACAAATACTCATCGAAAAATGACCAAACTAGTATGTAAATACTCAGAATATTTACAGGTTTTTGTGGGTGGTGGCGTGTGGTCTGGTGCATTTCAAACAAGCTTCTTAGCGCACGTTTTGAAATGCCAATGCATTATCAATGGCCCGCCTGTGACGGCGCAATGTGTCGTCTTTGGACCTCAATGAATGTCTATGAGTGACCGTGGAAGGCACATAATTACGTCGCTGGCGTCCAGCGACGGCATTCGGCTCCGTCGCGGGGTTCTGACAAAAAGGCAACCGGCTACGTTTTCGGAGTGAGACCGTGTTGGTTTTATCATTGCTATAATTTGGCAAAAATACAATAAAATCAGCATGATGAGGTTTACATTTTGCTTTTAAACGTTTCTTTTAACCCATTGAGACCTGAAGCCGATTCTACATGTCTCCTAAATCCCAACAGTTTTCTGAAAAACGTTTCTATCAGTGGTGCTCAATCTTTTTCATGTCAAGGACCCCCAAAATGATATGTATTTGGCTGCGGACAACCATCAAAATATTTTGTTCCAGGGACCCCCAGAAGCAAAGATTTGAGTTAAAAATGTTCGCTTTAAAAAATATATATATTCAAAGATTTGAACACATTTTCACGATTTTTCAAAAATAGCAGATCTACAAGCTCATAGGCTCATAGCACTCGGTGCCGCGCTATGAGCTTGTATATCTGCTATTTTTGAATAGCCAAAGTGTAAAATAATGCTTTTTAACTCAAATCTAAAAATGACAGTTCCAGGTCTTAATGGGTTAAAATCACAACATTTCATATGGAGACAGTTCATAGATGTGTGTTGATGGCATTGTATCGGTGTGATAACATTTACATTTAAAAAAAGAAAATAAATCCACTAATTCAACTCCTTTTTTGCTAAAGGTCAGTTGTGTTTGGTTTGGTTGTGTTTGTGTGTGGTTTTAATGTGGTGTGAAGCAGTAATATCACAGAGATTTGTGATATATTGCTTTCAAATCCCCTGGAAAGTCTTTTCTTCTGCCTTTGAATCAATGTCACTTAGCTTCTCATATATCAAGTTTCATTATGTGTTTTTTTTTTCTCTTTCTTATATGGTTGACTGCTTGGTTAACTCTGTTTCCACAGCACCTAAAAATACATGAGGCTAACAAGGTGAGTCTCTCTCTCTCTCTCTCTCTCTCTCTCTCTCTCTCTCTCTCTCTCTCTCTCTCTCTCTCTCTCTCTCTCTCTCTCTCTCTCTCTCTCTCTCTCTCTCTCTCTCTCTCTCTCTCTCTCTCTCTCTCTCTCTCTCTCTCTCTCTCTCTCTCTCTCTCTCTCTCTCTCTCTCTCTCTCTCTCTCTCTCTCTCTCTCTCTCTCTCTCTCTCTCTCTCTCTCTACAACCTTAATATTGATGCATAATATTATTGAAGATATTGCTTGAACTTAACCAGATGCCAAATCCAAATTGCAATGCTTTAATGTATATTTAATTTCATATCTGTGTTATAGACATTACAGCAGAGGCAGAATAATACCTGTACCAGTGAAGTACAATTTTGAGGTATTTTTTACTTAAGTGGAGTATTGCCAATGTTCAGTACTTTTACTTCTACTCCACTACATCTCATCTACAGGAAAATATTGTACTTCTACTCCACTACAATTATTTGACAACTTTAGTTGCTAGTATACTTTGCAGGTATAAAGGATTACATTATAAAACATACATTAAACACTATAGCCCTATTTTATACATAGCCTATTTGAAAATAGCAGATCTACAAGCTCACAACGCGTCGCATCGCGACGCGTTGTGAGCTTGTGGATGGGCTATTTTCAAACGTTTTGGTACTTTTACTTTTGAAGTATATGTTGATGCCAATACTTTTGTACTTTTACTCAAGTAACATTTTGAACACAGGCCGTATTTCTACATTGCGGTATTGCTACTAAAGTAAAAAATGTGAGTACTTTTTCCACCACTAGCTGCAAACACACATTAGTGTAGGTAGTTAAAGCTTTAAAGAGCTTGGAAGAAAAAACTCAGCATCTGTGGAACATTAAGGTCACAGCGATTTGAGACTAATGTAGAATTAAATATAGACTAATGAGTTGTCTTGAGTTCTAGTTTGAGTTAAATATATATTATATAGTTGTTGTTTTTGTTTAAGTAAAGGTTAAAACCCTATGCAACATTTCCACAGAACAATTACCCACCATTTAACAATAGTTTTTTTTTTTTGTTTATCTTTATCAGTAGAAGGGATTATTTAGCTGGACACAGACAGCAACAGTCTGTTGCTATGCTACTTCTAAGACCTTTATCATTTAACACATTAACTCTTTCAGTGCCAGAGTATTTTCATAAAGTACTCTCCCAGTGCCAGCAATTTTTTTTTTGTTTTGTTTTGTTATTTTGTAATTTAATTTTCAAATAGCTTGTCTATATGCAGTATGCAACTCATACGACAGTTCTACCAGTAGAGAGCAGCAAATCAAGCCATTGATCACCTCGTTGACTCGCTCGCCCCCCTCCCAAACAGTCTCACGTGACATCCGGTCATAACCGGATGTTTACGTTTTCGACAATCTCTGATCGGGTTAAAATACGATGTTATACACGACTACGATGACTGATCGTCACCCAGACCAAAGAGAATAGACGTAGACCTCTCCGTTCGTTTTTTCTACCATGTGAAAAAACGTGACTTTCCCTATTCTGGCCGAAAATGACCGCGGGGAAAAAATGAGAACCGGAATCTGCGTCATGAAACCGGAACCCAGTGAGTCTGAAGGAGTCAGGAAGCGAAAGTGATCATGAGGAATAAACAGAATAGCGCGACCACAATCAAAAGTAAAAACTCGGGATTTCTCGTTCTGGCAGGGAGGGTACTCGGGGAAAACTCGGGATATCTCGGGGCGTGGCACTGAGAGAGTTAAGACCTGGAACGCATCTGTGTAATTTTTTGATTTGAGCTTAAAAAAAAAGCAATATTTTACACTTTGGCTATTTTAGAAAAATCGTGAAAATATATATTATATACATTTAGTTTTTTTTTTCTTTTTTCTGTTTTTAATCTGTTTTTATGATGTTTTGCATAGTAGTGTATATCTGTCTGTCATTAAATGCCTCTATGATTTGAGTACAAAGGACCCCAATACCTTACCTTACCTTACCTTACCTTACCTTACAATGGAAACAAGCCTTAGGCTTTCTTGGGTTTAAAATCCTTTTAGCAGAACTTGTATTGAACTGTACTTTCCTGTGCTGTTTTTTTGTTGACGTGGCTAAAATGAAATGTAATGTAATGTAATGTAATGTAATGTAATGTAATGCAAGTTATGTAGACATACTGTATGCCAGGTTCATGTGTTGACCTGGCATCCTATAGTGCAGTGGTTCTCAAACCTTTTCATGTCAAGGACCCCCAAATCGACAATTATTAGCCCGCGGACCCCCATTTGGAAAGATAAGCCAGGGACCCCCATAAGAGAAGATTTTCACGGTTCTAGCAGTGATTCTCAACCATTTTAATCTCAAAGACCCCCAGTTTGACATGCATTAGGCTATGGACCCCCATTTAATGGCATTTATATCTCTGGGACCCCAATTCACATTGTAAAATCAATGTTAATGTAACTCTGAGAGGGTCCATTTGGTTCCATTTGTACACTCTCAGAGTTACAGACCCATAAGGGTCCATTTGGTTCCTGTCCATCATTTAGCTGGGGACCCCCTGGAACCGCCTCAAGTACCCCTGGGGGTCCCCGTACCCCACTTTGAGAACCAATGCTATAGTGTGAATAGTTTCTATGTACAGATTATAGATGTTCTGATATTATACAGTTTAGACTGATGACTATTTTTTTATGATTTTGTAAGACGTTGTAGTGTGATCAAGTTGTTAAGGCTGTTAATTTACGAAAAAAACACAAAAAGTTAGAATATGGAGACAAGAGGTTTCTGCCGAACAGCAACGATTATAGCAAGCTTGTAGATCATAGCTGTAGAGAGAGCTCAGCTCATTACATTACATAACATTACAGTCATTTAGCAGACGCTTTTATCCAAAGCGACTTACAATAAGCTGCATTCAACATAGGTAGGCAACGGAACTACTAATCACCAGAAGTCTTAAGTGCATTTTCTGCTAAAACAAGCAACCAAGAGTCAATCTCGGAACCCAGAGACACACTGCAAAGGAAAAACAGCGACCTCTGCTGTTCTTCCTCCTGAGTGTGACTCTGGGACAATGGCGACGCAGCACATGTGCGCAAGGAAACGGGGTTTAAGTCTGCCTTCACCGCTCCACTTCCGGTGGTGAGCTTTCGTTTTCATTCCGACTAGATAACATTTCTACACGGAACACTAACACCACTTCTCCCAGAGAACATGGATGGTTTTGGTTATAAGCCCACTAGTTTCTATGATGAAAGAGTAAGTTCAAATGTGACTATCTTTCCGTGGTTGTCTGCTCCGCGGACGCTATTGTTAAATTAGTTTCGGTTTAATGACGGACACCTGAATCCCGCCCACTACATTTGATTGGATAAAGCGCGGCCTCTGAAGCCACGCCCACTCCCACACAGTGTGTACACGTTCTGACGAACCTTCAAGACAGATTCAAACGCAGTGCAGAATCTGTTCTTGAGAGATTAACCAAGAGTACACCTAGAGCTAAGGTAAAAGTGCAATATATCAGCTACCTACTGTCTTAAACAGATGAGACAAATAGCTAAATCAAATGAGCAAGAGCTAAAACTAATAAGTGTAAACAAGATCGAATAAGACAAGAGTTTGTACAACTAATTGACAACAAGTAGGCATGGCAGAGAGGAAGGGTAGTATTTCCTGAAGAGATGGGTTTTCAGCCTGTGGTGAAAGATGGGCAGTGACTCTGCTGTCCTGAAATCAGTGACTCTGCTGTCCTGACATCAGTAACTCTGCTGTCCTGACATCAGTGGGGAGTTCATTCCACCACTGTGGGGCCAGAACAGAGAAAAGCTGTGACCGTGTAGATCAGCCAGAAGGACCACTGAGCAACGAGGCAACCAGTCGCCCCGAGGCGGCAGACTGAAGTGGTCGGGCAGGGTTGTAAAGCTTGATCATAGCCTGGAGCTGTTCCTTTCACTGCCCTATAGGCTAGCACCAGGGTTTTAAACTGGATGAGAGGCGCTACGGGGAGCCAGTGAGACCGGTTGGAAGGATGGAAGCTCACCTGCTATACCTTCACAAAGGACTTATTTGTAAATGCAAACAGGGGGGGGGGGGGGGGGGGTCGTTGAGCAATTTCACCTTCAGAAAAATAAGCAGATAAGGATTGAAGACTTCTCATGGATTCACCACTGTGAATATAAAGATTATTGGTGATCTGGTGCGTCATCTAATGCAGTGGTTCTCAAACTTTTTCATGTCAAGGACCGCCAAATTGACACTTATTAGCCCGCGGACCCCCATTTCGAGAAGAGAAGATTTTTTTTATGCTCTTGCAGTGATTCTCAACCATTTTAATTTCAAGGACCCACAGTTTGACATGCATTAGGGCTACAGACCCCCATTTAATGGCATTTCTGTCAGTTGGACGGCAATTTATATTGTAAAATCTATGTCAATTTAAATGGAACCAAATGGACCCTAACGGGTCCATTCTCAGAGTTACAGACACATAAGGGTCCATTTGGTGCCTAATCTATCATTTAGCTGGGGACCCCCTGGAACTCCCTCAAGGACCCCTGGGGGTCCCCAGACCCCACTTTGAGAACCAATGATCTAATGACTCTCAGACTGTATGTTGTCGATGTTGGGCGCTTTGTCGCTGTTGGGTAATTGTCTCCACCAGGCCGAAGGCATGGCGAGAGAGTATGTTTTACCCTCCGTCCGTCCGTCCGTGTGTGTGTCCGTCCGTCCGTGTGTGTGTCCGTCCGTCCTTCTGTCTGTTACCAGCTAATCTCCGCCACCGTTGCCCCAGTCGCTGTGAAACTGCACACACACACTCCCTCGATGCCACAGCAGATCCTCTGCCCCAAATTTTTCACATGGGCCTGTTATAGCGCCACCAGGAGGCCGATTTGTGCAAAACACATTTTTGGATATTACTCCTACAGATTTTATCCAAATATCACGCAAATCGGTACACAGTACCTCTATAGTCATGTGATCAAGACGGATCTGTCCGATATTTCATATTACATCCTGATTGGCTAAGGTTGGCTTCCAAAGTTGGCAGGATTGGTCCGTTTTGCAGCGTGTGATTTCCGTGAAAATTTGCACACACATTCCCACTAGGCCAAGGACGCAATGACCCCCTTTTCACATTGCCCTGTTATAGCACCACCAGCAGGTCTAATTTAGCAAAACACATTTTTGCAACAAAATGTCTCAAATCATGAAAGCACGCTCATTCCCACTAGGCAGAGGAAGAAATGCTACCCTTTTCACATTGTCCTATTATAGCGCCACCAGGAGGCCACAATAACGACGTGACCTGGCGGAGACCTGTGCTCCGAGGAGCACTTCTTTCTAGTTATTTGTGTTTTTTTGTAAATTAACGCTCTACTACATACTACAGCGTCACACAAAACCATCAAAAGTATC